>NC_056732.1:550560642-550860642 GCF_019279795.1 Protopterus annectens | reverse complement strand
ATTTGAGGTGCTCATCTATGGTGCGACTTAATAGTTTCACATGGTAAACTGTTTTAGTGATAATACTATTTGAGGATATTAGAGAGGTTTGATTTGTCATATTATGTACTTTTAGGGAAGAATATAAATTTTCTTTTTTGTTTGGCAAACAGAACTAGGCTTGAGTCTTTAAACCAGGTTTCAATTGATGTGAATGAAGACTGAGGGATGAGTTGTAGGTCTTTAAGAGTTTTACTTGTGCATATGATAGTTGAATAATCTGTATATCGACTAATGGCAGAGTGGAGTGGAGGTAAAGGTAATTCATGTAGGTATTAAAGAGACGATCACCTAGGATGGAGGTTTGTGGCACTTCAGTCCTTATGGGTAGAAAGTATGAAGTATTTTAATACTATTTAATGCTTTGGAATCCATTGGAGAGGTAAAGAGAAAAACAGAGGATGGAGGAGATTAAGAGATTAAGCTCTGACAGCATTTGAAACAGTTTGTTATGGGAGGTAGTATTAAAAGCTTTGGAAAGATCAAGTAAGACTGTGGACACTAGGTTATTTTTATTAATGTGTCTGTGGATGGCGTCTAGAAAAGGCAGAAGTCCAGTGTCTGTGTTGTATGCAAGTCAAATCCATGGAGGTAAATGATGGAGTATTATTTGCAAGAGGGTATTGCAAAAGTAGCATGTAGATACACTTTTCTAATTTTTTGAGAGATTAGATAAGATAGCAATAGGCCTAAAATTGCTAAGTTCTACAGAGATACCAGCTTTATGAAGTGGTAAGCTGAAACGTTGCTTCCAGCAAGGAGAAAAGGAAGATTTTTTTTTGAATGGATTTGTTTATCAGTTTGGATATTGGGTAAGCAATGGTGTCTGTGGCAAGTTTAAGGAATTTGGATAGGAGGTTATCATGGGCTAGTGTGGTAGATATAAGTTTAGAGGGGTATGATTTTTTTTTTGCTATGAACCTTTGAAGGCCTTTCTTGCTGCATGAAATGTGTGTTAGGTGCATCCCAAGAAGGGGCATTATTATTTAAGTGGTATAATTACAGCAGGTTACAGAGGGACAATAACATTCTTTGATCTAGATGAGATACTTTTGGAAATCAGTTGTGCTAGACAAAAGGATTGCCTAACTTTCTTCAGCTTTTCCCGGTTTGGAGTCACCACAGTGGATCACCTGTCCGCTCATGATTGGCAGTGGAGTTTTAAAGTGTTAAGTTGCCAGCCCAGCTTCCACAGAAGGCACACACTCACACCTAGGGCCAATTTGGAGTGTCCACTCCACCTACAGCATGTCTTTGGGAGGAAACTAGAGCACCCAGAGGAAACCCACACAACCACAGGGAGGACTTGCAGACTCCACACAGAAGGCACCCCAGCTGAGGATCAAACCGGAGAACCTCTTGCTGTGAGGCAGCAACACTAACAGTTGCACCACCGTGGCTGCTCCGAAAGGATTGCCTAACTACTGTTGCAAAATAGGCAAGATCCCTGACTACTTTGTCCATGTAGAGTAGGGTAATGTTGATAAGGGGAGTTTCCTAAAGGTGACAATACTGCACTTTTATACATTTAATCTGACTCTTTTCTCTGTACAGCATTGGTTTGGAAGGACTAGTTCTTGTTGAAGTGTTTCTAAACGGGGAAACAAACAATGATGTCCAGCTTGCAGTCATCAGTGAATTTAGTTAGCCATAGGTAAGGATCTGCGGCATGGAGGTCACTAGATGTAATGTGCACATAATTTGCACCTTGAGTACAGCCAACATGATGTGAGCTTATTTTGTACAGAACCCTGGCATCAGCTCAGTGCATTCAGTCAAAGAAATGATTTAGCTCACCTCACTGTAATGAAGCTCAGAACAGAGACTAACCATAACACCTACAGGAACCAGGGATTATGCAGGTAGGACTTAAAAATAGCTGAGACCTCTACTATGCAGTCCTCACTTTGCACAGATAAAATGCAGGCAATATTCATAGTCTCACAGGGTCCCAAGTTAATGTGTAGAAAATAAGCAGGCAGACTGTGCATTATCTTGGGTATTTAGTAATTAATTTGAGCAGGCAAAATATTAATTATCTCATGCTAGCATGCAGTACAAATACATCAGTTTGATTTGAGAAGTCAGAACTGAAACAACCATGCTCATATAATTCACTCTGTAAAAGTAAATCAATAATGCAGTACATTTACTGATTTGTAAAATTGCTGACAGTATAATCAATAAAGAAAATTCATTTAACAGACGTTAATTCAGAGTTTAATCTACTGCTGCTTTGTAATATCTAGTACTTTTGCTGTATCTAACAACAAGCAGTGACAATCACTCTAGCTTGAACAAGAATTACTTCTTCCTTCTCAATTTCTGTCTTTAAAATTAAATAGCAACACCTTGTCCACAATCCAGTTAAGAGTCAAGTTGAGCATTTTACGGTGGTGTCTCCCTCTGCTGTTCCTACACTCTTCCGAGCACTCACAATGTAATACCAGTGCCAACAAACATTCGTACATGTTGCTGCTGTTCCTGCCTTTGGTGGACAGTGTGACTCAGAGGCCATGAGGAAGACAGATGATTAGTCGGATGTATGTAGGTGGGGGTAGAAAGATAGATATGAGATATGACAGTCTCCAAAGCCCAAGTCCAATCCAAAGACAAAGAAGGCAGTTTCACTCTCATGCATATGGTGTAATAAACATTGGGATTTGCACACACTGTAAGCATAGAGAGAGAGAGAGAGAGAGATATGGACCTGCCTTTAATAAAGAGCTCATAACTTCATTCAGATATAACAGTCATTCCAGTGCTAATGGCTGCATAATCTTAGTAGGCACAGTGCCTAAAGTTAAAACAAAGAGCTATCTACCTGATGTCCCTTGTGGGCAGCTATTACTATACCATTTGTGATTATTACAGTGCTTTCTCAGTTCTGAAAACAACCTGTATGAAGGAGGTGGGCATAAGGGATACTAGTCCCTATTACAGAACATGAGACAAAAGTTCAAGCATAACTAACAGTAATTTTTTATTTGTCATACTTTATTCTCTTTTTATGTGATTTTTGTCCCCTTGCCTGCCAACCATCAAGCTCCTCCCAGTCAGACAGGGCCCATTCATTCCATACTTCAGAATTTCACCCAGGATCAGGACAATAGCTGCTTGTTAGAGGTCATAACTGAGGCAGCCATTACAGTGCTTTGTTCTTCAACCTGTGTTCTGACCATCTGCTTGTTTGCTGCAGAATTGAACATCCTTCACCATGGCCAAGTGATTATGGCTTATCCTCAAGTCTGGGAGCCAAAATATAATGATCTTTCTAGCTCTTACATTTGCCAGTGGCTAGGGCACTTTTCCCATTAGTCATGTGAGTCTGGCTTACCCACTCTGGAACTCAGAGACTATCTTGACTATATAGCCTTGGCTGGCAGGCACTCTCCCAGTCAGCATCCAACTATGTAAAATGTCCTGTGCAGACCACCTCAATGCTCTATTCTTGTATTCTGTCTCCTACAAACTTTTGAGGGGAGATCTATGTCTGGCATACAGGGAATTGTCAGACCCCACTTTGATGGACCTCCTGCATATCTGCAAAACAAACAGCACCAGAATTACCCATTCAAAAGAATTAAAGCTTTCCTGTGATATAAATAGGACCTGCTGGAGAGACATGTATGTATCCCAGAGGCTACCCCATCTCTAGAACAGGTTCCCGATCCATGTGAAGCAGAGTTCCTCCCTAACCCAATCCAAGTGCAACTTAGACAGTTGCATGGGGAATAGGAAATTCATCCCTGACTTGGCACTTATGGGTATCAGAACTTGTCAGCGATTTGGAATTCATGGCTAGGCTTAAAAAAAGTCCTTGTGGTTGTTAGCCTAGTAAACACATGTGAACCTATGAACTGAATCCATTGGCACAGACAATGGAGATATTTTCCCCCTGCATCTAATCCCACACTAGCCCCACCCCTGGGTGGCTGACATAGGTGTTACATCATCATTAGCCTTCCAATGCTCTCCACCAGACAAACACATGCTCCCACATATTTACTTCCTGAAAGCTACCATCACCAGCTCCTGAAGTCAAGCTTATGCCTCTCCTAGTCAATGACTCCTGTGCAAGCCTTCACTTGCATCTGAGCACTAAACTGACCAAGAATTACTACGGTCTCCCACCAGAATGGTGTGTTGATATTTGCTACTCTTTGTGCTCCCCCTCCCTGCAATGTCCAGTCTTTCAGCCCATGAGACACTAATTGAACTGGAGTCACGTGGGCTGTACTTAGGGCTTTATCCTTCCATGACAAAGAGATGGATTTGATTCACTGTAATTTGCCTTTACAATAGTTTTCTAGTTTTAGGATGACTGCAACAGGACCATGTAGAAATAAATAATTATTTTTGTGTTATGACATACAATTTTGGCTTGCTGTACTAATATGTGGTGCTAAAAGATATTAAATTCTAGTTCTGCCATAAGAGTGCTATCAAAGAGGCAGTCTGGCAGTAGGACAGACTGGAGATGAGTTAGAGAGGGAGTTCTAGTTTACTTCACGAGTGACTGTGCATGCCTGCAACCTAGTCTCCTAATATCCAGTCTGCATCATTGTCCAGTGACCAGCTGTGGACCCATGCACAGAAAAATGGTGGCTGTGGTGTTGGTAGTGGTGGCACTGGTGGTGGTGGTGATGCTGAAATTATCCTTCCAGCCAAGGTTCCAAAAAAAGGAAATATGTAGAAACTTTTCATAGCTTGGTGATTCTAGTTCCCCAAGAACTTATGTGCTGTGGGAAGCTGAAAGAATTATGACTGTCAGATACCAGACGTTGCAACATGGAGAATAAATCCAGTTTACTGTTAGACTGCTGCTTCTAGTGGTGAAACATTTGCAAATCTGCATCAACTATGTTAGTGGCAAATGTCAAGGTTTAGGAGCAATCACAAGCATTGCAAAGAGGTTTCTTATCCCTTTCTTAGAGATGAAGAACATAACTCACCATTTTCATCTGGAGATACAGGAATGTGGTTGAGATAGTTAGCTGTCTGAATATTAGAGGCATTCTTCTGTGTGAGGGAGTAGCAGAAGCAGTGATGTGCAACATGTGTGAGCTCTAGACACAAGGGATAAATAATGAATATTTTATAACTTAATTCAACTAAATTCTATTCTTGTCAGTATTTCATGCTTTCTAGGCCAGCATGAGAAAACAATTTAAGTAGTATGAATCACATTATATGACCTAGACTATGTAAGTTTTCCATAACTGAAGCCAATATAGTTTATACTACTTTTTTTTCCTACAGTTGCTTGTACGTTATCAGAAAACTCAAACAACTGGAATAGTACTTACATACGTGGAGATGTGTGCCTTGTTCCAAAATCCAAAACAACTGTTTTTAAACACTGATGGTGTAAATAAATAGAGCTAACACGCATGTTTTGATGATCTCCTTCATCTTCCAGTTCCTTTAATGCAATCATGTGATGTCTGTGAGTATCTGTATGGTCTAATGCTCTTGAGTTGCTTCAGAACTACATCTGAATATCACTCATTACATAATGATGAGTACCTCGGGACTAATTATATAGTGGCAGCATAATTCCTGAATCATATCTGCAGCTTTTCTCTGTCTGACGCTAAAGTGCATACACAGTAGCTGGAATGCATTTTAAAGTGGAAGAAATAAAATTTAATCGAGAAGTTGATTGTATGGCTCTGCTTAATAATAGCTGGTTATGCCTCTGGGGCTGTGTTTTACTGTCAGCGATCCCTGACTAGTAAAGAGATCTTCAAACACTTCATTTTTCTGTGTCTATAATATTTTTACTTCACATTGTATAACACTTGTTACAAAAGTGTAACAGGGACTGATTCCGATGTGTGCAGGCAAGCAAGCCTCAGTTCAATTTCCCACCTACTGGTTTACATAATACAAGTGCATCTAACTGGGTTGAGCTGTTGGTCAGGAAATATAAATCAAAAGAAAATCTTAAACTATATATTTATATCCATTATAACTTGTTTGCATATATTACCTGATAGAGTATTCCCTGTCATGCAGGTGAAGCATTTCCCTGTCATGCATATAATGCATTTCCCTACTCTAGTCCTGCTGTGAATTAGATCTTATTCTTGGAAATATCCCTGGGATTAGGAAACACACTTAATGCAGCTCCATAAGGGCTACTGCAGTTTTGTCAAGTTGTGTGACATGGCTTGAAGGTAATTACCAATTAAGAATGAGACATGCAACACCTTGACTATTAGTTTATTGAGAAATCTGCCCATGTAAATGACAGTGCCAGTAAATACAGAAGTGTACCATGAATACAGTTAAAGAATTGTCAGGTAACTGTTGCAGGCAGGCTGCATACATGCAGTTATTTTCGTCTACACGTGCAACCTTGTGACTTTACAAGAATTGCTGTAAGCCATAATATGTGGCTCAAAATTAAATGGAGGGAAATGAGGCTATAAGGAAGTCAGGAAAGGGGGAGAGCAAGTAAAGGGACACACAGAAGGACACATGGGAGGAAATGTGGGAGTGGGAAGGTGGAAGAAGGACAGTTTTTGGGGAAAGCACCTTTTTTTGCAAGAAGGGTAGATAGAGAAGGATGTAATAGAAAGTTGGGGTGGAACATCCTGACAGACGGAATAATAGTGGTAATGGGAAGGACTGGACAACAAACAGTGAAAGAAGATTATCAAGGAAGGAGAACACCATGATTGGGGAGACACTGGAGTCCTGGCTTCCTTTTGTACTGCCGGCAGGACACCGGCAGATGTCAGTCACTTCCATGACTGGCCTAGCCACTGGTTACTACCTCAGATGGTACATTAGGCAATGTCAAGCAGTGATATGAATCCCATAGTTTCATGAGAATGGTCTGTCTCAATGTGGCCAATATGGGCATTAAGCCATTGGTCCATAGACTCCATCATAATCTCCTCCAACTCCTAATAGGTAATATAATGTAATCTACAAGCAGTGTCATCACAGGGTATGCAAGCACCCCTTTGTGGTGGCCTACCACTAGAGGCCACTAAGAATAACCTCCAGGTGGCCCTGCTACATGACCTTTGTCATCTGATGGAGTAGCAGGCCTTGAGACATATGGTGATCCGATATGAGAGTGCAAGGCATGATAGAGTGGGGTCAACTGCCTTACCACAGGCACAGCCTCACCTGACACAGCATAAAATAGCAACACAAATAGATATAAAACTATGACATTTAAGTATAAGAGAGTGAGTGTGTGTTTGAGAGAGAGAGAGAGAGACAGAAAAAAAATCATTACTATCATGTCTGTGTGTGACTATTAACCTTACAGATACCTATAGCTGGACTACACAGCTGATAGGTATACTGTTCTGTTGGGATCACAATGATGGATAGGCACAGAATGTTATATGTTCCTATTAGAAGATGTTTGTACAAGGGTGCAGTAGCATATAACCAATGACCTCAGGGAGGTGTATGTCACCAGGCTTTCCATGCTAGTGTGTCATACAAAAGCAGACAAGAAACTAGTAGTAACATGGGCAACTGTCAGCATATGTAGGTAACTACTGCAATGTAAGCGGATATGTACTAAGGAACAGAGATGTCAGAATGTATGACTACCATTGGTATGCTAATGTGAAATGGCAAATGCATGGGCATTTGGTGAGGTGATACATGCCTAATATAGGGAGATGTGCATCGTGTTTACTTGCTGTAGGACTTCCTTGTTTGTTGGAATACACACAGCATGGTAGTGGGCCAATAACCCTGCATGTCTAGTATTGTGTATTAGTGGTCATGATGTGAGGGCATGCCCTGCATGGCATAGGTTTGTAAAGGGTGAATGAGTGGATCTCCCAAGGTGTGTGTGCATGTTGGGTATCATTCAAACATATATACAGAGAGTGTGTTGAGCAATGCACACACCACAGTAATCTCTATACAGTTATAACACAATTATAACATTGAGCAATATACTGCTGCTATAATGTATAGATCTTATCTTATAGTATGACAGTAATTATACTCATCCCTGCGTCTTGAGAGATGCTCCATCTGTGTCTAAAAGAATAGCCTGTTCTCCTCTATCTGCTCAAGAGCTGAAAAACAGTAACAAAAAACAAGCATCATAAAGCAAGTATTATTTTTAACTATGTGTAAAATGCAATGCAATGACCTATCCTTCATACTTTATGTGCATCTCAGGAGCAATCCTTTTGTCCTCTTCTTCCCACTGGCATGGAAGGTCAAGGTGACATCTCTTCATGTCACTGTAGTGGTGCCTGTACTGCTTACCAGAGCAGTTGATACTAGTAGCAGCAACTCACTGCTCTGGCAAGGCTGCAGCAGGCACCCTCTTTATATAGAGGACCCTCATATTTGTCCCCTGCAGGCATTTAGGCATTTATGGTGGTCTTTACAAAAGGTACAGAAATATTCTAGTCTCCTTAGAGCACCATCTGGGAGCCCTACCAACCTTAGTGCCTTCAGAAACCATAGTCACTTAGTATGTCACAGTTGGAACAAAGGGTTAAGGCTATGACCTGTAGTTCCTCTTGTGTGGATTTTATTCCCTCCTTTGATTATTGTGTGACCTTGGGCAAGTAACTTAATCAGACAAATCTCCCATGCCACCACTGAAACGGGACTGTATTTCCAGGGGGATTACCTGGTTAACACATATGTATTATTATGGTAGCTATCTGGTGTCCACACATGTTGTTGCTGCTGACAGATGACACAAAACAGTGGGCACACATTTTCCATGAAATGTTATGCTTCTACCATGGCATAGGGCAAATACATTTAGCATTGTGGGATTGTGTTAGGATGTGAACTATGACACGTATGGAGTATAATAGCTATACAGTACCCACATTTTTCCATTACTGCATTTTAGCACATCTCTAGGCCATAATAATACAGTAGGCTTTGCCCACGCTTCCACCAATGTCACTGACCTGCCCATGCATGTGCATTGCACTTTTCAGGTACTCAAGTGAATGTACAATGTTGAATGAGCTTCACTGCATAGCCTTGGTCAAGTCTGCATTGAAAAAGAGATGTGATTTAGAGACAGTTGCTCTAAATAGGCTCAATACCATAATGACTTAGCTAAGAGCCTTGAAATTGTGCAATAAAAACCATCACAGTCATTACTTTGTTCATCATGATACAGCATTTGCTGCTAGCAAGCATCATAGACTGCTTATATTTCAGCAAACTTACAGTCATTTTATTTCATTAATTAGCAGTGCACATGAGGTAAATGAATGGGGAGTACTGCCTGCAAGTGTTGCCTGCTGCTTTCTAGATATGCTGTAGGTATATAGTATTTGCTGAACTATATTATTCAGTTTGTTGGAAAGGAGTTGAGTTTATGGGTGTTATTGACAATAGGTGAATTCTGCCTGTGGGGATATGAACATGGACAGGGGTTTGTTACATGATGAGATGGTTGCATATGTTGTAATTTACAAGTTTAAGTGTTGCACTGGAAGGCTTGATGTGTGTTGTAGTAAGTTGAATGCATAAACCCTGTTTTTAAGCCAAGGACTGTGTATGTTATACTCACTGTTGATATTACATAGACTTTAAGTGCTTTATATGATTGTATGCAACTGACATATGTTGCCATATGTCCTGCTGCATGCTCTAAGAGAGGTTATAGATGCACAGTGGACATTATTCAGTGTGGGACCTTTGCATAGTACATGGCTATCTGTTGAGGGGACAGGCACACAGTGCTATAGTTTCTTTTCTGGTTGGGGGACATGTAAACTGCATCTTCTAAAAATATGATTGCAATGCATCATGTCATCCACAGGCCTCCTTGATGTGACCACTGCCAGGTATGTCCACACACCTTTTTCAAATCACTTCCTATGATAGACTGTGGCTGTAGAAGAGGGTTTGTATGTCTTGATAGGTGGAAGAACGAAGAAGGCCTAACCCACCACTGACTAAATTCACTGGTCTGTTAATGCTTCATGGGAGTTGGCAGCAAACACAAATGTCTTGTCTGTTCAGGAACAAATGCATGAATGGATGATCAGAAGGCCTATGTAGCACTTATAGCATAGTGGGATGGGGGGCTTCTAACATACCTATGCAAGAAGCCCAATACTGGTAATACTAAGGAACTGCACTGACATCCTGGTGGATGTCCTGCTATAGGCCTCTGCTTACTGTTGGGCTGCACACATACTGAAGATGGGGTCATATAACAGTTGCATATGCTCGGAGGGCAGACATAATTTCACTGACTTTCATAATACATGTTATTGTCTGGGTGATTTACATGCAATTGCACTTCTTGGCCCAGCAGCACCTCCACAGTTCAAGAAACAGACAGGGTGCATTGAAACACACTTGTACTCATCCATACTTTGGGTAGTGGCAGTAGGTGCTATGCTTTGGGTCATTGACACACAGAACACATGACACCTTCCAGGTATTCCTGTGTTTCTGCATGGTATCTTTTGCAGGGTAAGGCATCCTCCTGCTGTGAGTCAATGCAGCATCTAGTACCATCCCACACTGACAGGCACTAAAGGCTAGCAACTGTATAGATGACTTGTACCTCAATGAGGGTTACACATAATACAGGCTATATGAACACTGGACATATTCATGTGGTGCTGAGAAATGGGTTGAACATGTAAAACATGTCAATACCTTATACATATATATCTTTACAATTACAAGTGGATATGCCTGACACAGGGTGGAAGAGGAAGGAGAAGTTCTCCCAGACAGAGAATGATATCCTGATGCAGGAACTTTGTGAATGTGGTCAGCAGATGCACTGGAACATTAAATGAGACTTGGTCATTTGGGGCCATATCAATTGGGGGTTCTTGTACAACAAGTAAATGCAGTTGGTGTCCACAATAGAACACATGACTAGGTTCAAATAAGGTTCACCAACATGATTGCATATACACACAACATGGCAACCCATCTGGCACAGCAGTGAAGGGCTATGAATGAGGTCCACTAGCAAAGTCATCATTAACTGACACAGTGGAGTTCCTGACATCTCTATCTGGGTGCCACGACATCTCACTTATCTACGGTGAAGTACTTGGCCTAGGAAGAAAACTGCACAGAACACCTCATGTATTGGTTAGTGGTGCTCCGGTGGGTATTACCTAACATATGGGACAACCTGTACATCCTGTCCGACTCAGAGAACTCAGAGTTCTTCAAATAAATGTGCATGGTTTATTTGTTGTTACAAGTACATCAGGACTTCTGCCACATCATTCTGCTCAAATAACATTAACTGTAGCTTTTACATGGCACTCTTTTATAGAGGTTTACCTAAACTGGCTTGTGGAGTATTCATAAAGGGTGCATTCATATTTTTGAGTACTCTTATGAGTTTTCACAGGTGCACTATTGTCAGGTTCCTAACCCAGCCACTGGGGATGTACAAGCCAGTGCATTTCTTTGTGCTGGTCCCAAGCGAAGGCTAAGGATAAGGCATATGAAGAGTTGTATGAAAGGTTGGACACTAAGGAGGGAGAAAAGGACCTGTACTGATTGGCTAGATAGAGAAACCGAGCTAGGAAAGATGTGCAGCTGGTAAAGGTGATAAAGGATAATGAGGGAAACATACTCACAATGAGGAGAGTGTGTTGAGGAGATGGAAAGAGTACTTTGAGGGGTTGATGAATGAAGAGAATGAGAGGGAGAGAAGGTTGGATGATGTGGGGATAGTGAATCATGAAGTGCAATGGATTAGCAAGGAGGAAGTAAGGATAGCTATGAAGAGGATGAAGAATGGAAAGGCTCTTGGTCCAGATGACATACCTGTGGAAGCATGGAGGTGTTTAGGCGAAATGGCAGTGGAATTTTTAACCAGAATGTTTAATAAAATCATAGAAAGTGAGAGGATGCCTAAGGAATGGAGAAAAATTGTTTTGTACTGATTTTGAAGAATAAGGGTGATGTGCATAGCTGTACTAACTACAGAGGGATTAAACTGATCAGTCACAGCATGAAGATATGGGAAAGAGTAGTGGAAGCTAAGTTAAGAAGGGACGTGATGATTAATGATCAGCGGTATGGTTTCATGCCGGGAAAGAGCACTACAGATGTGATGTTTGCTCTGAGAGTGTTGATGGAGAAGTACAGAGAAGGTCAGAAGGAGTTGCATTGTGTTTTTGTAGACTTATAGAAAGCATATGACAGGGTGCCTAGAGAGGAGTTGTGGTATTGTATGAGGAAGTCGGGAGTGTTAAAGAAGTATGTAAGAGTGGTACAGGATATGTACAAGGGTAGTGTGACAGCGGTGAGGTCCGCGGTGGGAGTGATGGATGCATTTAAGGTGGAGGTGGGATTACATCAAGGATCAGCTATGAGCCCTTTCTTATTTGCAATGGTGATGGACAGGTTGACAGACAAGATCAGACAAGAGTCCCGTGGACTATGATGTTTGCAGGTGAAATTGTGATCTGTAGTGAGAGTAGGGAACAGGTGGAGGAGACCCTGGAGAGATGGAGATATGCCCTAGAGAGAAGAGGAATGAAGGTCAGCAGGACTAAGACAGAATATATGTGTGTGAATGAGAGGGAGGATAGAGGAATGGTGAGGATGCATGGAGTAGAGGTGGCGAAAGTGGATGAGTTTAAATACTTGGGATCAATAGTTCAGAGTAATGGTGAGTGTGAAAGAGAGGTGAAGAAGAGAGTACAGGCAGGATGGAGTGGGTGGAGAAGAGTGTCAGGAGTGATTTGTGACAGACGAGTACCAGTAAGAGTGAAAGGGAAGGTCTACAAGAGGGTAGTGAGACCAGCTATGTTATATGGTTTGGAGACAGTGGCATTGACAAAAAGGCAGGAGTTAGAGCTGGATGTGGCAGAGTTAAAGATGTTAAGATTTGCACTGGGTGTGACGAGTGTGGACAGGATCAGGAATAAGTATATTAGGGGGTCAGCCCAGGTTGGAAGGTTTGGAGACAAAGCCAGAGATGCAAGATTACATTGGTTTGGACATGTGCTGAGGAGGGATGCTGAGTATATTGGGGAAAAGATGCTAAGGATGAAGCTACCAGGTAACAGGAAAAGTGGAGGACCTAAGATAAGGTTTATGGATGTGGTGAGAGAGGACATGCAGGTGGTTGGTATGACAGAGCAAGATGCAGAGGACAGGAAGAAATGGAAACAGATGATCCACTGTGGTGACCCGTAATGGGAACAGCCAAAAGAAGATGATGACTATTGTCAGGTTTCTTCACCATGGATATAAGGAGATTTGATGCTGGGGATCTATCTGTGCCTGATAATTATGTCAGGCACATCCCAGCACAGTCAAGAAGTCATAGTGGTAGTGGGTGACATGGCTAATGTGACAGCTGTATCCCTTCACCCTTCTATGAATAGAGCTCTTCTGCTTGTGCAACCCATCTCTCAGTATGAGGATGCCACAGAAGGACAGGTGTTAGCTGACACATCAACCCAGGTGAACACCCTCTTCCCCAGTGGCTGAGACATCCTTGATTGTCACTAGCTCCTAGCTCCATTGATCATGCCTTGGGCAGCAGAGGTCATTGTGACAGTGATCAGCAATACCATAGGTACTACCCCCATCATGCTCTGAGTGTAAATTGTTTATTATTGTTTTTTGCTATTCTTTAGATCAGGGGCATCAGCCTGTTTAAGTTAGAGGGCTGCTGCAGCCCATTTTAGTATTTTGTTGCTGATATTTTTTGCTCTTCTGTGTGTGTGAATTGTGAATTGTGTATTAACATGTCAAAAGAGCACAAGGAGACTAAACCTTTGGGTTTTTAAAAGTGCAGTAAGTGCACTCAAAAGGATGGTGGTAGCAGATAGGAGCCAGTCATCTAGCTATAGAAACACTCGGAATCCTAGACATCCCAGGTGAGCCGTGACTACTGCCATACATTTGGTGAACACTCTGGGTGCTGTAGTGAAACCAAAGGGCAGACCTCTGAACTGATAATGACTGTCTCCCAGCCAGAAGTGCAAATGATTCCTGGATGGTCTGTCCATCTTTATGTGGTAATATCCATCCTGGAGGTCTATAGAGCACATCCAATTGTCTTTTCCCAAAAAGAGAAGGATTGACTGCAGTGTTACCATCCAAAACTTGGTCTTTTTACTGATTCATTTAGTTTGCTGAGATCCAATATTGGTCTCCAGTCCTCTGTTCTTTTTGGCACTAAAAAGAATCTTGAGTAAGTTTCGGATCCTATTTGGTCTGTAGGGACCTTTTGGATGACTCTTTTTTTCTAGCAACTTTTGAATTTCTAGGGTTGCTTGATCCCACTGACTGGGTGGAATGTCTGGGGTTTTCTTTATGTTTGTGATGGGAAGAGAAAAGAGTATAGAGTAGCCTCTGGATATGATTCTTTGTACCCACTTGTCTCTTCTTATTTCTAGCCAGGCTTCTGTGTACAAATATAAGTGTCCTCCAAATGCCTCCAAAGCTGGACAGATGGGCCTCCTCTCAGGAGCACTGAAAGGGCCTGCCACAGAAATAATCCCTGTTGTCCTGATTTTGTGGACGCTCTCTGCCATGTGGGTGGCATCTTCCATAGGTATTTCCCCCTCTGCCTCAGGAGGAAGAGTCACCACTTGTGTCTTGAAAAACTCTGGGGGATTTCTGGAACCACATTTTTCCCCCTTCTGACCTTTAGGATAAGGCTTTGAAGGTATGGAAAAATGGACTTTACAGCAGAGAGAGTTTTTCCTTCTTGTTCACATGTAGTTAGCGTCTCTTTAACTTTTGGCCCAAACAAGGACAAGCCATTGAGAGGCATTAACAAAAGAAGACTTGAAGGGTTCTGCAAAGTCGCATAAGCGCATCCAGGAATGTCTCCTTAAGGAAATTCCTGAACCTGCTGCTCTACTCACTGCATCTGCTGCATACAAAATTAGTCTCATGGAGGAGTTGACCGCAGAGTTTTAAGGTGGAGAGCTGGAGTGATACCTTATCAGAAACCCTTGCAGCTACTGTACCTTGAAGAGTATCTCCTAACTCCTTCAGGAGATCTTTTTGTAGCCTTGCAAAATGTGTAAGGTAGTTCAGCGATCTGAGTGCAAATGTCACTGATGAAAACATACACTTCCCTTATCTATCCATGATCTGAGAATCTTTTTTTCGGAGGATGGACAGATGAAGATGTTTCAGAAAGCTCCTTCTTGATGGCTGCTGCCACCACCATAGCATCTACAGGGACACCTTTAGACAAAAAATCCTTATCTGAGGGGGCTGTAATAAACTTATTTGGCCTCCTAGGACAGGCTCCACTGCATCTGGAGACTCCCATGCCTTTTGACTAATTAGTTCCATGAACTTGTTGAAAATCAGAGACACCCAAGTGGCTGAAGGGTGAGATCCAAAAGCCTTCAGGTAAACAGACTCCTCATCAGAAGGGTTGATGGGCTTCCAGCCACCTCTCTAGTTAAGGATTTCTAGAATGTCTTCGAAGGAGACATCCTCAGAGGGTGACTGTGGGGACCCTTCTGACTCATCGAGGTCTGTGTCCAAGGTGACTGACTCCTCTGGGGAGTCCAAGTGCTTCCTCTTGCAGAGTCTCTTATGAGGGACCTCTTCAGAAGCATATTCTGGAGAGGATTTGGAAGAGAGGAGTTCACCTGATGGGGTACCCTGAGGCCTAGGGTTTCTGCTGGTCTGTGGATGGTGTAGTGCAGAGGCAGACGCTGGTGCTTTAGGGGGAGGAATGTCGGATCTTGTGAGTGAAGTTGCCTGGGGAGACAGCACTGTCCTCATCAGCTCAAAAGCTCCCCACCCCTGATCCGACAATCCCTCCAGCTCCTAACAGCCAGAAGAAATCACCGGTACCAAGGGGGTTGGCTCTGAAGCTGATGTAGAAGTCGAGCTCACCCGTGCCAAAGCCCCGAGAGGTAAGTTTGGATCTGACAATTATCTGATCCAACTCCCCTCCTTGGACACGACCAGAGAGCATCAGCTCCTAGACTCCTCAGATGGAACCAAGGATGTCGGAACAGTAGTTGGTGCTGAAGAAACCGGAATGATTCTTGAACCCGAAGGTTCAACAACAGTCAGCTCCAAGCATTCCAGCTCCGCGGCCCCAGGTTGACTCGGAGGAGGAATCGATGTCAATGAGGTAATCTTGGCCAGCTCCGAATCCCTGTCAGTTGGAGCCAAAATAAGATTGGCCAGCATTGGTGTCTTCAGAAGCCTATGCACCACCCTATCCACATCATCATCTGAAAGGTTCCTGGAGGACCTAGAGGAGAGGGTGGGAGATCTCACTGACTGTAATATTGGTGATCTCAGAACAGGACTAACCGGTTCCAATTTTGGGGACTGGGTCCTGATTTCAAATTCCATAGGCACTGTAACTGGTGGCACTGTTGAAACAGACTTTGGCGGTTCCAAAGTGGTCAGAGTCGGAGAAACAATTTTGCTCACTTTTTGGGCAAGCTCCAATTGTCCACTCAAAAGATGTCCATTACAGACTCAAAAAATATCTCCTCCCCCTTTGGGACAATTGGACAATTGCTTCCCCCATTTGATCTGAGTGTCTCTTTGGTCTCTACACATAAATGTACAGGGCTGTTATAGAGGGACAAACAGAAACCATTGCAATCTTAGCAGAGCTAGTAGAGGTGGTAAATGACAACTTGTGGGAGGCTCTCCCCATTTATGTAGCATAATGGAAAACCAGAGTAGGAAGTCTGTATGCTGGATATGTCCCTTTGCAGCTACCCAGTGTGGCCAGAACCATTCTTTTGGCTGGTTTGCCTTCCCTTCTGGTATTGAAGCCCACGATAGGGGTGAGGGCTGGATTTGAGTCATATAGTGCCACCACATGCACACCTCCATCATGTTGTGGGCTCTACTGGACATCATGGACTCAGAAGCAAGTGTGGTGCTTATGCTGAGGTCTCCCACGAATCATCATGTCATTCACACTCATGGAGCACTCCATCCTGTATGTGTGTGCTATGGACTGTGCAGGTGACATACCCTAGACAGGACACCCCTGTGGATAGGAAGGTACAAAGTTGGCAGTTATATTTCCTGTCAGTGCCTAGACCTCTCCATCAAACCCCAGCACAGTACTGCATCTCTTGCTCCAGCTAAATATGCAGCACTATGCATTTTTTGCATCAATGCAGCTCCAGCAATAGATGAATAGTGCTGCATCCTTTGCTACAGTTGTGTTAATACACATACCAACCAGCACCACCCACCTCTGCCTATTACAACATCTCTCTATTACCAGTGTTCCTAGGTCTCTACACTCACCTGACCAAAATGGTATAGTATAGAATATTGCATGCACCATTGTTATTGTTGCATGTTATGTTTAATATAGCCCTTAGTTGTAAACCAGATGCTGCTTCTTAGCTAGTGCCATGGTGTACTGCTTCCGCCACTATCTCACATCACCATCCCTATAAATGTCTGCATCACAGACTACTCAACAGGCATCTCTTCCACTGCTTACTCCAGGACTTCCTTTCCCCAAATATCTGTCTGCTGCTGTATCTAATTGCATAACAGCACTTCTTCTTCTTCTTCTTATTTCGGCTTTTCACAGTTAGGGGTCGCCACAGCGGATCACCTGTCCGCTCATGATTGTCAGTGGAGTTTTACTGTGTCGAGTTGCCAGCCCAGCCCCTGACCTTCCACAGAAGGCACTCTCTCACACACACACACACACACACACACACACACACACACACACACACACACACACACACACACACACACACACACACACTCATGCCTAGGGCCAATTTAGAGTGTCCAATCCACCTACAGCATGTTTTTGGGATGTGGGAGGAAACTGGAACACCAGGAGGAAACCCACATGACCACAGGAAGAACATGCGGACTCCACACAGAAGGCACCCCAGCTGAGGATCGAACCAGAGAACCTCTATTTGCATAACAGCACATTGTGTAATATTATACACTTGGCAGATATTTTAGTGCATTATTCAGGATCATACTGCATTTGCACATTGACAACAGAAGTGGGTATTCAGCAATCTAAACATACATTTAAAATGATTCAGGTCTGTAATATGGCAATGTTGTATGCTTTCTCTGCCATGGTTTGTGGGTTTTTAATCAGTATCTGGTATTACCAATAAGATGGCCCAGCGAGACTTCAACCCTCATAAATAACTGATATAAGTTGCGCATGTGCCAGATGTGGGAATTATGGGTTCTGCCTGATTAACATGATGATACATTGTATATTACACCCTTTGCATTGCAGACCACTTGGCAGTTGATGGCGTGGAATCCCTTACAGTTGATATACTGTTGCTTCTCTTCCCCAGGTGGTGTCTTTATTGCAATGTGGATGCAATCAATGGTTTACAGAACTTTAGAGCAATTATTTAGTTTATAAAATGCATGCATGGTATTAGTTCTATCCTCTATGGTGCATGGGAGCCACATATGCTACTTATTCTGTAATGGTATAGAGAAAGTAATGGAGTATTCTTGGGCAAATAATCCCATGATACACCCACTGTTTCACCTGTTGGCTGTTGAAAGTGCCCTGTAGCCAATATTCTCAAAGCCCCCAGGTTCATTATTATTATCATCCACAGGGATAGACACTTCATGCATCCTGTGAGCCTACCTGTCCATGTGCCACATCTCAACCCGTTCCTGCATGGTCAGGGATAGATACTTCATGCATCCTGTGAGCCTACCTATCCATGTGCCACATCTCAACCCGCTCCTGCATGGTCAGGGATAGATACTTCATGCATCCTGTGAGCCTACCTATCCATGTGCTACATCTCAACCCGCTCCTGCATGATGCCTCAGTCCTTACAGCAGAAGTCTACTATTTCTGTGCAACAGATGGTATGGAATTTTAGGAGGAGATGGATGACTTAGTGGTGGCACGAGTGATGATATGCACCTCTGTGGCTACCAGATGCGAAAACAGCCTGTTTCATATATATATCTGCCAAAGTGACAGATACGCCAAACATATTTTTATGGTCTCTCTCTCTCTGGCTCATAACTCCAGGATTCAATTGCAATCAGCTACTCTTTGACTAGTGTCTTGTCATGTAAAATTTATACATTTCTGAATTGTGCCTCTATATTACTTACAGTCATTTGCATTTGCCATGCCCCTTATTTTAATAGTGATGTTCATTTCCATGGCATAATACAATCATTTATAAAGTATGCTGGCCACAGTATTTTATGGTCTAGTATGGTTGCACTAAATGTGTCTCTGACTCACATCATCCCTGTGCATTACTGCTCATCACACAATTTCATCTACCACAAAATGGTATTTGTTTCTGAAGACCAGATCAAGTTTCTTTGTTACATCAGTGTCTGCACTATAGAAATGTTTGTGATGATGAACATAACTCTGTAAATGGATTGTGCAGCAGATGTATGTCAACAGCTAGGGCAGCGATCGTATTTTCATAAAAAATAAAAACATAATAAATACAAAAAAAAACTACAAATACAGCTATAAGGAAGAGTATTTTTTTTTACATTTTACCAAGGATAATATATTATCTTACAAATGTTTGCTACAGTTTTTGCAGTAGCACTACCTGGGACAACATCTGCTTCACTGCAGTTATGGCATATGCATTTCCAGTGTACATTTTCTAGTGAAACAGAAACATAAAATATCTCAGTTTGTTACATATCTGGGGATTTATTAAGGGACTGACCTTACAAAGGTCCTGCTCCCATGACATGGTGCTTTGTGATTCAGAGTCATGTAAGGCACAACAGGGAAAGACTTCATTATTGGCTCATTTGCATGTCTCTGAATCACAGTTAACTACTGCAACATACAAATCAGCACTTCCTGCAGTAATTAACTGTGGCAGTTGCATCATGTAGTTCAGGGAATCCCTTACCCCTTAGTCACTCTCCCACACAGACACACATACACACACACACACACGTGTGTGTGTGTGTGTGTGTGTGTGTGTGTGTGTGTGTGTGTGTGTATCTGTACCTCTGTGTGTGCACATTGAAGCACAAACATAAACAGACCACAGTCCCCATATCTGTCCTCTAGTCCTCTGCATGTCCTTTCTCTGGTGTCAATTCCCTTCCCCACCCCCAGTCCATGTATTATTAAAATGCCTTTTGACAAAATAAATCAGTTTACATGGGTGACTTGTGCTCTCTCCACCTCTGATCCCTGTAGTGTAAAGTGCAGTTATGGCACAGAAGTATTATTCCTGGTTCCTAGTGATTCTCTCCACTCAGTGTTATACATTATGGTCATTAGTCTAGGGGTGTGTGGGGGTATGACAGCTAGACACACACACACACACACACACACACACACACACACACACACACACACACACACACACACACACACACACAGACACATGCACTCACACATGCAGCCCCTCACATACATGCATACATATACTCACACACACACTTCCCAACCCTATCTTACTACAAAAATTCCCAGTACTTACTACTTCTGCAATGGTTAAACATGCTTCATGGCTGTGTGCACTACTGCAATGTGGCAAAGATGGCTGTACTGATCTACATGTCCAAACGATTATATGAATCACTTGGTAGGTAAATGCCCTCCTGGAGATGGTTCTTGAAGAGAGAACACATGAGTAATCAGCATATGCCTCTCCACCAAAGTGCCTCATTTGCATGTACCACAGTCTCAAAGACAGCCCAACATGGTACTGCAACATGGCAGGTAAGGGTATGCAAGAACAGTTGTACCACATATAGTACCTTATGTACTTTTAATTTATAGTGTTTTCTTGCAGTCCTAAAAGTATTACCATGTGATTTATACATGCTTTGAAACTGACAGCTTACAATTAAGTTGTTTTTGGAACATGCACATTCTTGTCTGTCCCATTCATGTTGTTGTTTTTATAGTGCCTGGATTAAATATTAGCATGTATTGAACTACTGAGGGTGCTTGTGTTTTTGATTATTTCAAGGACTTGCAATAAGTATGAAGGAGGAATAAATAAGTAAATACATACATACATGCATGCATAAATACATATATACATACATGCATAAATAAATACATAAATAAATAAAAGATCTCAAGGAACTGAAGGGCTTTGATTAAATGTGGTATAAAAATTCAGATAGAAAAATAATATTGTGAAATACTAGAATATATTTTCTAAAATATAGTATGAAGCCAGAAAAAGAAATGGTACCTCACGTTATATAGCAAAAATGAAGTCCAATCTATGTCATGCACTACAGATATTGCCATCAGTCATGCAAATAAGTTGAGTGCCTTTCATAGATTTCATTGGTAAGTACTAGGCTAGCTGCTGTTGTGGGCCATTTTAAGCCTAACCAATTTCCCTTTTTTGTGCTTTAATTAACTTATCCTATATGGTTAGAGACTGGCCTTACCCATCCCATGGCAATAATTATACATTACCCTAGTGAAAATAACTGGGATAATGCTATAAATAATCTGATGGAACCCATGTATGGGAGAAAGCATTTGGGAGCTGCCTCTGTCCATTAATTAGAAGTACAGGGGGCATTCCTAAATTCTCTGTTTCAAATCAATAGATCCAAGTTGCAGTTGAATTTGGACATGTATGAACATTGTTTTATGTGGGTGGAAAATTTGTTCCAGAGCAGCAGCATCCTCTGCATGATATATTTATCTCTCCAAACAGTTCTGTTGGTGTTGCATAAGAGGTTTAGATCCCTAGATTAAGTGTTTCTGATGCAATTCGATTTGCTGATGTTCAGTAAACCCATCAGTATTGGGTTGGAGGATGCCTTGCATGACAGACACAGGTCACTGCTTAGCAGTCTACAGGATACAAAGTATAGTGACAGGGCTTTGAGTCAGTCCATGTAGGACATGTTGTTTAGTGGTGCAGCGGTAGCATTGTTGCCTCACAGCAAGAGGTTCTCCCGTTCGATTCTCGGCTAGAGTGCAGGGTGTACCTTCTGTGTGGACTCTGCACATCCTCCCCACGGTTGGGTGGGTATTTGAAAGACATGCGTAAATGGGCGTGCCTTCATTGAAGGTTGAATGTCGAGCAGGCACCTCGGCGTTCGTGAAAATCTACTGCCAATCATTAGCGGACCGGAGTTCCCTAACCGGGAAAAGCTGAAAGACAAACCACAACAACAACATCCTTTTAGTAAGGTACCTCTGTGGGCATTCCTGTTGGTGCATGTGTTTGGAGAGATACCCGCCAAAGGGAGCATTATATTCAATCATTGGCCTAATGGGGGATGAGTAAAGGTGGGCAATGACATTCCTAGATTTAGACATAATCCCTTTGTTTATAAGCTGTGCAATATAGAAGGACTTTCTCACAACAATGGACACACATTGATCAAAAGTTAGGTTACTGTCCATATAAGTTCCCAAATCCTGAACAACTGGGCTAACTCTTATGAGTGTATTGACAATATGGTATTTCCTTTGGGCACATGACTTCACAAAGGATACAAAAATGCCTTTTTGGCATTTAGGTCCATGATTTTGTAATCCTTTATTTATTTGGGGCAGACCTTCCTGCAGGATGGCTAAATCAGTTTTGGATTAAGCCATTGCTCTAGCTTGCAGTCATCTGTAAACTTAGTCAGCTAGAGCCATTTGGTATTGTTTTTTTTACTTCAAAAAAGTAGATGCCAAACAAGAGAGGTCCCAGCACAAAACACTGGAGGACTCCACTAGTGACTGGTCTCTTTGTGGAGGTAACTTCCTCTATTTTGATTTTTTGCATCCTAACTGTGAGCCAGTTGGCAATCCAGTGAGTGAGAAAGAGGTTTATCCCCAGTTTAACGTTTCTACTATGCTTGAGTGGGAAAGTGTGTCTAAAGCTTTGTCCAGGTCAAGGTATCTGATGTGTACCTTGCTGCTTTCATGACCTTTTCAAAAAAATCCACCAAGATGATTAAGCATCACCTGCCCTTGACGAATATAGATTGAGATTGGTCCAGTGTTTGGAGGCTCCTTATGTCCTGATTGATTAGTTCCATGATAAGTCTTTCCATGGCTTTGCATAGAGGTCTGGTCATACTTATGGGTCTACAATTTCCTGGGATCTGTGGAAGGTCCTCCCTTATGCAGGGAGATTGTGTCTAGATTCTTTCTGTAGCAGTTATCTATTATTAAATGTAGTAAAACTGATGCTGTTGTTTTAAATGCTACCATGTCTCAGCTTGTTGATGACCTGCTTTGTAGACCGCTAATGCACACGGTGTAGAGTTCCAATTCCCTCATGGCTATATTTTTTATTTCACATTTCTGCCTCCTTTCTATCCATGTGCAACATTCCACTGATATGTTTTCTCTTAACTCCTTCTGTATGTCATCTGCAGTAGGTTAACTGGTTAATGCTATGCATGCAAAACTGAGTTCAGTTCCCTTGACACCTGCCTTTTCTGGCTTCATTCTATTTGTAACACTCCTGTGATATGTGTTTCCCCTCATCCCATCAGTATGACTTTGGCAATGGCTCAACTTGTTAATGCTGTACTTAAGAAACTCTCACTGAATTGTGTCTTTGGTTCATTATCCTTATCGACAGTCTTTTGAATACTGCTTTGATTCTGTTGATATGTAACATCCCCCAGATGTGTGTTTCCCTGACCCATTTAGTATGGCTCCTGCTGTAGCCCACTTTGTTGATTCTGTGTATATGAAAGTATAACTGAACAGGGTAATGGCTTCAGATTGCCACAGGGTTAATATTTTGCATTTCATTACATTTACTATTATGGTACAGATACACTGATAAAATAAAATGTAATGATATCAAGAGTGGTGTAGGTAAGCACATTATGTTACTTTACTGTATCCCCTCATCCTGTCTCAGTTTCACATTTTGCCTGTGTTGACGTATTTCAGACAGGCATTTGTGTATGTATCATAATCCCTTCTCCACTGTCTTCTGCATCCCTTCTATGTTCACTATCTCTATTTGCATGCTTCTGTCAGCTGCTGTTGTTTTCATTGCCATGCTACTACCGCTGCACTCAGTCCTTATCAGTCATGACCTCACTTTGCTCACTAATATGGTTTACTCCATATCTTTTACCTTGAGTCAGAATAGTAAATCAGCACATTAGTATTCATCTGTGAGCATAGTTGTGCATACAGCACACTAGATGCTCATGCATGGACAGTGTTTATAACAAACGTCCTGTACTTTGCTCTGTCCACAGATTGGTCTAACACAATCTTCTTGTGGCTCCCTACTGTGGCCATAAAAAGGAACTGCTTGTCATGCAAATTGGCCTGGTCACATGTATTCCTAATGAACCCGGGGGCTTGTTGGACACACATGATAAACAGTGTTGACTTCTCTTTAATCACAAATGCAGCATTTCTGAATCCCTGGGTTTATTTCTTCATGATATTTGCAGATAGCATTTTCAGACCTTAATGCCATTATAAACTTTTTTTATTGACATTATAATGAGATACAATATTTTCTTCTAAGTTGGGTTGGCTAACTGAGCTAAACAGAGTTATATTCTCTTTGATAAAGATCTTTTCAAATTAAAGAACTCACTAAACAATTTTAAAGCTTGCTGAATGTTCGTTACATCTAACATTTTGTAAGCTGACTTTTTTTGTTGAAAAGCCATTTTATAAAAGTGCTGGGGTTTGCTTTGATGGATTTGATAGACAGTGGGGAATGGGATTCTGCCCTTTCTTCACTTGTGTGGTCTCATAACTGGTATATATATATATATATATATATATATATATATATATATATATATATATATATATATATATATATATATATATATATATATATATATAAAATAAGCATGGGGTCTAGGGTGGTACAGGAGCAAGCCTTTCTCTGTAAAATGTTGCCACCCTACTCCACCATATTAATACACGCTAACTCTAACCTTGTCCCAACCCCAACCCTAGACCTTGTCTTGAAATAATCCTTTCTGTAACACTACCATTATTATTATAGATTATCCGCAGGATTTAATAAAGTCTGTGTAGGCACAGTGTAGAGCCTAAATGGAATGTATCCATGTACCTGGTGAAGGTTCCCCCTTGGCAACATACCATGCATATTAATGATGGTGTGCTGCTGACGGAGAGCTGACGAATACGGATATTGAAGATAGAGGTGTAGCGGCTGCTCATGGTTGCAGATGAGTGTGAGGCTCCCTGTAATGCTCTTTGCCACTGTTGTAATGTTGTGAAGTGTGTCAACTGTATAATATGTCATTTTTCTATGCTGATGTATTATGATTTTTGTATTTTTTTTTTTACTTCATGTTTGTGTGGCATGGAGTGCATCAATGCCAAGCTGTATTTACATATAGAAAGCTGACATCTGGCAGACATCTAAAATAGAAACCAGATGTAATTAATTATCGTAATAAAGTTTTTATTCTTCTTTTTTATTTATTTTTTTGTTTGCAAGGCAAAACGTGGAGTACAGCAGAGCTGAGTGCAACTCATACATACATGGCCGACATCTACTAGACATCTAAAAATAGAAGCCATATGTAATTAATTATTTATTTATAGTTGTGTTTAAGAGTGTTTGCATGGCACAGCGCACTGCTCAGCAATGCTAACAAGTAGCCAAGTAGTATATGTGAAGGTATACTTGTTTTTGTAACATCCAACTAGCTAAATTGGCAGAGTTGCGGTCTTATGTGTAGTAGGGCCTTGGTTTGAGTCCATAACAGACAGAATGTCTGTAAATGAATGTACTATTTTTATTTTCATTAAACTATTGTGAATTTTGGCATTACTGCACTTTGCTAAGCACTGCTCATTCATGCTAAGCAGTGCATAAACATGCTAACAGCTACCAGTGTTTGCAAGGTGCTAAGCCTGGCTAAAAGCAAGGTTCTGCAAGTTTTCACACTGCTTGCCTTCACTTAGCTGGTTTGTGTGCTGCTAAGCAATGCAACTCTTTTTTGAATGTTGCTGAATGATGTGTAAGGGTGGGAAAACAGCCTGTATTAAGCCCAATAGGTGGATACCCTGCATCATTCATTGGAGTTCAATCTACTGTTGGTATGGCTGGTGGTGTTGGCAAAGGTGTGCACTTCTGGGCACAGAAGTGGGGTATTCAAGTGTCCAGGGTCATGGTCTGGCTCCTTGTTAAAACCCATGAACCTTGGCTGATGCAGGGCAGATTCCAGGGCTCAAAGTGTAAGGAGGAGGCCTGGGACCATTTGGGCAGGGAACTCATCAGTGTTACTGGTATCCACCACACAGGTGAGCAGTGTCATCATCAACATGATGACCTGAAAAGGAGAAAGAGAGGAACCTTGAACACCTGGGTCTAAGAGGTGAGAGCAGGGAATGCTCCACAGATATGTAAGTAATTTTACCTCTGTTTTATCAATATGCAAGCTGAATGTCTACAAAACTGGTATGCATAATGGTGTGCTTCTCTCCCTACAGCTGCAGCTGAGAGGGCTTACAATGTCAAGTCCCATGCTGGGCGCCTGGCCAGGTTGTGCTGTGAGCATGTTAAGTATGGATTTAGTATGTTAACTGTAGTGCAATAAGCAAAACAGAGTAAAGCATTTACTGCAATAAAGTATAAACAAGAAAAACTGTAGTGCAATAAATGGTCAAATAGAACTGTAGAGCTGTAGTGCAATAAATGAACAATAAGAAATGTATTTCAATAAAACAATAACAATACCAATAACAGTAAGCAAAATGTTGTTCTGTAGGATTGTGTTGTCAAAACCATTGCAGTAGAACTGTATGCATTGATTGTCTACAGTAAGGTTGCTGCAGTCAAATGTAACACTGTAACTGCTGTAGCCAGCAAATCTAATGGCCTGCAAACTTTATTGCTTAATTCATAGTACAGTCCGAGGGTCTATATTAGAAGACCAAAGAAGCATTCTTTTGAATGCATCTTGGTCGAACATAAAAGGCTGAAAATGCAAGATATTAAAGTGGCTGTTAAGCAAATTCTTTCCTGGGAAAGAATTCGCTTGGCCACTTTGGTACCTTGCCATTTTCGGCACTGTAGTGCTGTCTCGGAGTTGGTATGTTTAAATAAGGGGGTATGGGAGGTGAAGCCCCCCAATTAATGTAATGTTTGAAATTGTTTTTTATTTATATATATTTTTTTTGGAAAAGCAATTTTTTTCCCTTTTAAAAAAAATCACTGTTCTGACACTTCGACATTGTAAGCTTTCACTTAAATAGGGTCGATGAGTCACTGTTTGCTTTTTTAAGCGTTCGGTGATCTAATATAGACCCACCATCCAAGGCTGTCTCCAGGCCAGTATTGGTCACATAATGCACTCTCTTCCTCAGACAGCAGGTAATAAAGGTATATGGGTGAGGTAGCTCAGCCCATGGGCAGATATTGTATGTGGACTTCACAGATATTTCAAACCAGTAACAATAAAATGTGGTCACTAGCAGTGTTGATTCAAAAATACAGATATTTTTAATGTATGCAGTATGGTTGTATTCCATGCATGTGTGTTCTACTGTAACTGCAGTCTAGTGAAACACTGTAATAGTATGACAGTGTCAGATGAATGTCCTGTAACTTGTACTGCTCAGTTCATAGTATAGTTCCAGGTGATCTCCAGGCAGGTATCAGTCACTCAATAGTCAGCAGTGACTTAGTAGCTCAGTCTGTTAAATGCTTTGTATGTAGTACATTCTGCTAAACACAGTCCTGGGTTCGAATCCAGTGGTATGTAGCACTAAAGTTTCAGTATCAGTCACATAATGCTTACATTTTCTCTCTCACCGGGAACACAACAAATATATGGGCAAGGCAGCCCATATTTTGAGCAGGTATTATGTTTAGATTTCACAAAATGTTAACATCAGTACCAAGAATATGTTCATCAACATTGTTGATTCATTTATAAAGCTGTGTAATCCCAGTATGGCTGTATCCCTTGCATGTACTACATTCCTGCAGTCAATTAATACATTATTTGCAGATGTCCCCTGCAGTTACAGCTATTGGGTTCTACTCCCATGCCTGCCAACTAAGGCATGATGGCTGCCTAGTTTACTTACTGTACACAAACATGCCTCTCAAGTGTCACGATTTCTCGTAATGTACTTAAAACTGCCTAATCCATCTGTCACATGATTAGCAGATAAAGTATTACCTGGCATGCAATATATTATCAAATCCATTTACAGAAAACCTGGGTAGTTATATAAGTCCATATTATGTGAAACTCTTCTGTATAGCAGTGTACCTGCATTTGTTATTGCTTGGTCCATACTGACCCATGCTAACAGCTTGAAAGGTATGTACGTGCTACAACAGCTACAGCAGATTTGTAGTTACTGTACTCAAAACTGACACTACACTCCTGTAGAGTATATATTTCAGTATTTTCAGGGATATAATCTGCAGTGTCAGTAATGGAATGTCATTCTGTCTCTCCCCACCCCTTATCTTTATTTATTTATTACTGTTATTTATCATTATGATTTAATATTAACATATTTTGTTAAACTAACTATATTTTGGAAAATGTGTTTCGTCATTGTTATGTTTTATTATGATTTAATAATATATTTTGTTAAACTAACTATATTTAGGAAAATGTGGTTGATTATTGTTAAGTTTTATTATGATGCAATATTAACATATTTGTTAAACTAATTGTTTTGTTGGCCTTATGGTTTACTTCTTACTGGCATGCTGCTAACATACTGACTGTTATGTTACTTAATGTTGTGTTGCACATAGTATACATTAATATGTAGTTGGATAAATAAGTATAATGTTCGATTCTGTTAATATGAACAATGGTTTGGTTTTTACTAACGTAACTTATTGCTATGCCTCATTTACCACAGCACGTCAAGGTAGGCCGCTTTCGGCTGATCCCCCCACCTTACCTCAAACAGCTGTGGCACTGGGTTACAGCACATCTGGGACCCAGACCAGTGGTGTTTCCTCCACTGCCCCTACACTACCTGTGGCGTCGGGTAGTACTGCCCCAAGGGACGAGTCCGGCCTCCCTCTGGGATCAGTGGCAGAGGGGGTGTTGTCACCTGGGCAGAGCCGCTGGTCTTGGTGAGCAGGATAGTCCACCATAGCTATGACTGACACCTGCACCAGATTGAGGGCATGCTGGCCACCATGGTGGGGCAGCCTCACCCTGGTGCCCAGCCTCCAGCACAGCCACCCTCGGGGCAGTGATGGAACAGTGTTGACAGTCCCATGGGTAGGGACATGAGTCACACTGTTGTTGTCTGGAGGCACATGGGACTCGGATTTCACAACACCCTCCCTGTCCGAGGTGTTCACCCCCTCATGAGTCACACACTGCTCCTGTCTGCTGTCTTGTCTATTTGCAAATGCATCCTCCCCTACCCAACTTACCTCCCCCACACATACCTATGTCCCTTCTCCAACATTCCACTCTCACCTTAAAAAAAATGGGCACCTGACTCAAAAAAAAATATCGTCCCATACATAGCTTTCCATTTTGCACATGTGTCCACTGGACACATGTAATTTGGTCCAACTGGCTTGACAACACAGTTATGTTGCCTTCACCCCTCTCTCTGGGGTTTGAGAATCCAAATTCATCTACAAATCTGTCAAAGTGCACAGTTGTTACTGTACAAGAAATGGGTAGCTATGATTCTTTCCTACATCCTTCCTGCACATCCATCCCTACCTTTCACTATGTTTTTCCCCCTGCTTGCTCCCATTTCACCACTTTCCCCTCTCCCCTTTTTACTTTTCCTTATATTTTTTTTAGCGCAGTGCTGTGTGACATGCAGTGTCACACAGCTTCACTAAGCTCAGCTAAATAGAGCTATAATGACTATATGTGTTTCTAACACTGTAAGGCACATGTACAAAATAAACACCTCTGCCATGTTTCCAGCTCAAGCCCATCACACCTGCAGCACACTGCATTAACCTGCCACACCACGCAACTCTTAATTAGAGCAGGTGGCTTAAACAAAACAAAGTAATTGCCAATTGCAGTCATTAGGCATGTTTCAGCAGAGCTGCGCACTGTGCTGCACCACAAAAACTGGAAGAAAAAGTAATGGAATAAATGGGAGTGTACCTTGGACTCTGGTGCAATAGTTAAGAACTAGAAAGCCAGAGACATGATAATGTATGCAACTGAGGTCTGTGATAGTAGGTAAATGTGCCCTTTATCAACAACATGTAGAATGTCACCTGCTAAGGCATTCATGGCAAAATACAAATTCATCTGGGACTCTGCTGCAGAAATGCATACATATAAAGCCATGCACATACTGATGGATGTAGAAAATGTATGTCACAGCCTGTATGTGTGGACATATATCTTGCAAATACACCAAGTGTACCAATGACTCAGTAGCTCAGTCTGTTAAATACATTGCATGTAGTACATTTTGCCACACACAGTCCTGGGTTCAAATCCAGTGTTGTGTTGCATTTCAATTACATTATTGTGAAGACAGCAACTAATGAATGACTCATGCATTCATTATCCACACAAAGCATTGCAAATTAAAGAATTGCTTTTCACTTCTGGAAGTCACAGGCCTGGAGGTAGGGACACACATCACATATCTATATAGCATTACTATATGTCGCCTAGTACTCTGTTATTTACACAGTTGTCCAACATATGTACCTTAAACACATGCCTTAATTGGGAGTGTAAAGGGTACCCTCACCCTGGCACTGCCTCTACAACAAGGCTGACATAGCTGATACGGATACACCTACAGCTTTTTGTCCTCCAAAGTGTTCACATTCACTGCCTATATCTGTTACCTGCAGCAGCAGCTGCAGCCTGTGGTACATACAGCTCTAGGCAGATCTTGCCTGTTGAACCTGGTTGACTTCTTTGAGACTGTCGCCAAGGCCCTGGATGAGGGAACATCAGTACATAAAGCTTACCTTGACTTGGCCAAGGCCTTTGACACAACCCTCCACTTGGACATCATTGAAAAGCTAACACAACTTGGTATAAATCCCTATCTCATCAGGTGGGTAGCCAACTGGCTCACTAACAGGACCTCCAAAGTCAAAATAGGCACCTCCATCTCTGATAGCAGACCTTTCACTAGTGGAGTTCCCCAGGGATCTGTCCTGGGACCCCTACTGTTTGGCATCTATTTCTCAGAGGTCCAGGCAAAGACAAAGGGCCTGTGGCTGACCAAGTTTACAGACAACTGAAAAGTTGGGTGCTGTCATTGACTCCCCAAATGATGTTAATATATTGCAAGAGGGTCTCACAGCAACTAATGACTGGTGCCAAAGTCATGGCCTCAAGCTAACTGCAAAAAATGTATCATCATACCATTCAGCAAAAACCTAACTCCTATTGATTACTACATGAGCGGCAACCCCCTAAGCACACAGCCTGTGGTGAGATACCTCGGTACTCAGGTTGATAACTTCACATTCAACCATCATGTAGCGGCAGTGGTCAGAAAAGCCTTCTAATTGATTCATCTCATAAGTAAAGGGATTGCATCCAGAAAAAAGGAGGTTATTACTTCTCTATACTCCTTTCTCATTAGACCAATCATTGAGTATAATGGCTCATTTGGGATGTACCTCTCCAAACATCTGCACCAACTGGAAAGGCCACTGAAATACCTCCCAAAGAGAATCCATGGCCTCCAGCACCTGTCCTATGCAGATAGGCTCAAATCACTATCACTCTACTCTGTTTTCTACAGATTGCTCAGGGGTGATCTGTGTCTCATCTACAAGGCAATCTCGGACTCTGCCCTACTAAAGATGCTCCATATCCATAAGTGTAACTCCTCACGCACTACCCACTTAAAAGGCCTGAATCTAATATGTGACATCAACAAAACCTGCTGGAGAGACAGGTTTGTTTCCCAGAGGCTGCCCTGTCTCTGGAATAGACTTCCCATACATGTCAAACAGAGGACCTCATTGACCCCCTTCAAGTGCAACCTTGATGAGTGGATGGGAAACAACAAATTTGTCCCAGGGGTTCCACCTTTGTCCCTCAATGACAGGGGCAACAGGTGCTGACTGAGGTTTCATTTTGGGATAAACTCTTGGCTAGGCTTGGAAGGGCCCCAGAGCCATTGGCCTAGTAACCTCCTATGATCCTATGATCCTATGTAAAAGTTTCTGCTACAGACCTACCCTCTGTGATGATGTAGTCTCCTCACCCCAGTAATGTCAATCTCAACAGCTAAGAAAGGGGCCCTGTTCTACAAGAAGGCCTTATATATTGCACAGTGGTTGCATGTCATTGGCTAATGATAGTGCAACTCAGCTGTTTTGGCTTCAATTAGCCTATCAGAGTCACAGATTGGTTTAGAGGCAATTACCTGCTAATGAGAAGCATGTTAAAATGCAAGCAGCTGGCTATGGGCAAACATTCTGTATGAGATTTTCCTCACACAGAGCACACCTTTGTGAAACAGTACTAACAGCACATTTCAACAGAGGAGTACTGCACTCCACCAGGTATGTAACTGTTTTTTGTGTATAATAGGATGCAGATGGGAGGATAGAGGTATGGAGAATAAGGAGTACAGCAGTAAGCCTGTCTTAGACCTGTGGTAATGACATGTCATTGATGCCCTGCTGTCTGACATGTACAGGGAACGTACAATATATCAGGATCACATTGTATTTTATCATTGTGGCACACTGGTGTTGTTGGACTGTCTCAATATAGTGGTCATAATAGCACACTGCTATTTGTCTGTCACTAGTCTTATGACATATTATTGGGTGGCTGCCTTAGGGGACACACCATAGTGGACCAGTGTGTTTGGTGTATGATCACACAGCAGAATCTCTTATGTCACACAGGGAACTACATCAGTAAGGATACTATCTCTGTTGTATCCAGACATGTAGTATGTTGTCACACTGTGGGGTATGACATGTGTGAGCAAGCAGTGGATAGTGCTGGCCATTTTGTTCTTGCTGTATCTGTACATAGTGGACATCTATGTATTTGATCCTGTAATGTGTTTCCCTTTTGGTGTATTTCAGGACTAATGTATCACAGATGGCATGCCCCCTTCTCAGATGTGGAGAATGAACTAATACTTTAAGGGCTAAGGCAGCATCATCTCATCCTCCTATCCAGGGGGAGGCATAATAGAGAACAGCAGGCTGCATTGTGGGCAGACCTTGCCTGGGATGTGAATGAAACTGGCCACCAAGGCAGGACATATGAACAGGTCTGACACCATGCTACAGACATGATGAATGCTGCACAACAAAGGGCAGCTTATGTAGCCAGGGAGCGTGCTGTCACTGATGGAGGACCTGCAATGGAATAACCAGTCATGGCCACTGAGGAATTCCTAGTAAACCTAGGGACACATGGCAGCTCCCAGGCATCCATCACACCATACATCGTGGAGGTGGCTGCCACAGTGTCTACAGCAGAGGAGCGTGCAGGTAAGCTTACTGTGATCATCCACTGTAATACTGTAGCAGTCATTCTGTCAGGCTGTACATTCCTTTACGTGGGTGTTAGGTCTATGTGCTGTGGGGGGGGGTTAGCTCAGTTGTACACTCATACTCAGAATGTCAGAAATACATCAATTAACACAGTAACTAATGTACATGTGAGATATATGCAGGTATTACCTTGTTGTGCTGCAACAAGTGGTGGTTCTGATATGACCTCACCCTCACTTTTTTATAGGTCCATTAGGATTTGTCCAAGGCCATGATCCTGCTCTTGGTAAGGTTGATACTGTTTTGTTATGGAACATATATATGCTATTAAGGTTAAGGGCCAGGATAATTCCCTATGTACAGTTAATGTTGTGTGTAACCAGAGAAGAATGTTTTTATGTTCCAGTCTGGAACAGTTACCTAAGTTTCCTAGAGTGGGTAATCACAGGAGTGTAGTTGAATGAGCAGAAACACTTTTGCAGTCATAGTTCAGAGTGAATAAGCCTTCTGGTGTACATGAGGCAATTAATCCGACATGTCTTGTACATACCGAAAGGTCAATGGTACATACCTTTGGCATTGAAACTTGTATTTGTATATATTTGTTAAGACAGGTGTATTGGGTTTTATGTATGGTTTTATCAGGTATAGTATCATACTGCATACCTAAAAGGTAGATTTTACTGACCAAGTACATGTATTTACCTGACGTGCTTGTTATAAAGGCCTTGAGTCGAATGTGTATTTTGTTGTGAGGAAGTCTGTTGTGCATGAAAGCAGAGATGAGAAGATGTGAAAGTGGTCATGCAGTTATGGATCCTCTTTATTGACTCTTTGTGAATTTTCCATGCATAATAATGCAGGCAGTAATGTATTGATTTTATTTTGGTTTCCACAGGTGACTGGGGGGTTGGGGTCCCCCCCAACCTGATGTCAGTGTCTCTGATGATGGTGGCCACAGTGAGGCACAGGTGGGGTTGTCAGGGGCTGAATCTGTCCCAGAGGTTAACATCCCTCTTCTGCCGCCATTGTCACTGCACACAGTCAGTATGCCCACACATACACAGTCCCCACAGACCTCAAATATGGGACAGTCAGAGGGTGGAGACCTTGAACAGGCCAGTGTGGCAACTATGGCTTCAGTGAGTGTAGACACTGGCCATAGCCAGAGACCTGGTGAGGTCCCACACAGGCTGATTGACAAGGTTGCTCATGGGAGGACTGCTGTTTTCCCACTACCTGTTGCAGGTGTCACATCACAGGTCACTCAGTGCACGTTTTGGGTCCTCATGGAGGCACAGGCATGTTCTGAATGGAACACCAGATGTATGCTTAGGGTTATGGATGCAGCATAGCCTGACATCCGTGACTGCCTCCACTGCATTAGGGACACCCTGGATTGGTTCAAGTGATGAAGTGGACAGACGGTGGGCTGAGACAGTGCCTGTCTTGGATCGCACATTGTCAGTGCTGGAATGTGCGGTTAGAGTTGGGTGGTAGACCCAAGGATGTAGGTCAGCAACATCATCTGCTGATATTCCCCCTGGCCATGCACAGTTACACTCCCGTAGTGGCAGTGCATCCAGTGCTACAGAGTGGAGTGCTGTCTTCACCACAACATGGCAGGCCATGGGCATGTAGTCCTGGGTGGTCCTATGGGGGACACAGTTCCAGCAGACAGCAGTCACTATCAGGTACTAGCACCGCGTCTGACCTTGGGAATGTTCCCGTGTTCAGCGCCAGAGATGGTGAATTGTTAACTCTACCATGTACAGTCTACAGCTGTCCAACATACACGTGTAGGGCTAGTACTGAGCTTGACTGTGTACATGCATACACTCACACACCACTGTCACATACAGATCACCTACAGAAACACACGGCAGCTCTCCATGGTCCATCTAACCTGCTCCCCTTCCTGATTCGCACACATGCTGTCAACCATTTGGGCCAGCCTAGGCCTCCACCACCCCCACACATCACCCTGTGCAAGTAATGATACCTGTGCCTCATGCCTGTCACCATTCCCATCGGTGCAGGGGAATGAAGCTATGTGTATGATGCACAGGGTGACTATATTACTTGACATGTACTGCAGTATTGTTTTGTCATGCCACTTGTAGTGGTCACCAACATACACTGTATGCTGGCATGTGTCATGAGTACACAACATACTTTTATGGACCTTATGTTGTATGATGTACTGGTGGTATTGTTACACAAAGACAGGTATGTCACAGTCCTGTGTATGTTTCTGTTCCAGGAGTCTGAGGAGATAACCTATGGACCCATGGTGGCAGTGAAGTAGCACAGCATGGCATGGCAGCACAGCAGAAATATGACTTCAGCAAGGTAAAGCAGTATACATGCATGGCTGCATAGGTTCACATCTGTATGACAGTCTACAAGGACAATGGCAGTGGTGATCATACTCATGCATTCAGAATTTGTGATATGGTCTGCTACAGGGCAAGGTGTGACCTTGCTGGAGTGCATACACTGCCTGTCTTTAGGGAGCATAGTAGATGGATGACTCCTTGTAAGAACATTAACCTACTATGTGACGTTGTACTACTTGTTTGTGGGAAACATTTGTCTAGCAGACATAAACACACTGTTGAAACAGACCCTACCTAATGGCACACAGAGCACTTCAGTGCACCTCAGCACATGCTATTTGTTTGATTGGCTGGGCGGCCGTTATCTCAACAAATGTCATCTGCTTGAGTCCTTGGACTGGGGTAATATGTGCTGGTCCTGTACCGAGGGGTATACAGATGTCTCTGATTGTGAGGCCTGTATGGCCATTATGCTAGTTATATTTACATGCCATATGGCTCCATAACATGATGTTTACTGCTGTAACAGCCTCGCACACAAACATGACCACATTCAGGTTGTCACCACTTCCACTCATTGCATACAGGATACTGCAAGGCACACATATACTGCAAGTTGGCTGTATGTAGATTAGAACACTTACCTATGTATTGGTATACACTACAGATCACAGTACCCACTGCGTGCAACACAACTCATGTCTGCCAGTACTATCAGTTTAGAACATATAATGCTTGTTAATATCAGCAAACCTCATTGTGGTCTGTCATTTGGGGGGGCACATAACTCGCTACAAATAAAATAATGCAAAACACTAACTATGTCACAGTTGCAATGGTTATCATATGTATGCTATTATGCTATATGGTTATACACACACACACACACACACACACACACACACACACACACACACACACACACACACACACATACCATGCTGGGTGAAGTAAGATTAGATCCCCTACCTATCTAGGCTTTTACACTATAAATCACAGTACTTATAACATGCACCATAGCTTACGTCGGATGTTATACTATCAGCTGGTAGTCTTAAGGTGGTTGACATCAGCAGGGCTTGTAGAAGAGGACAGTTTGGAAGCCAGCAGCAAGTTATGGGCCGAAAAAGTGCATAAGCATTGCTGCTGGATAACCCATGAGGGCATGCCTGTTGTTTTGCAGTGGTGTGTGCATATATATACAAATATATATATATATATATATATATATATATATATATATATATACACACACACACACACACACTCACACACACGCATACACATGCACACACACACACACACACACACACAGACACACACACACACACACACACACACACACACACACACACACACACACACACACACACACACACACACACACACACACACACACACACACCAAGTGGGCTGGAATGCAATTAGAACCCCATACTTATTTAGGCTTATACACTATAGATCACAGTCCTTATCGCATGTGCCACAGGTTAAGTTTGTTGTATACATTATTGCAGGCACAGTACTTGTGCAGTACAAAAACTAGGCTTGTGTTTACAGCATTTCTGGCCTGCAGAGTGATATTGCTTCATACCAAGGACAGTGGCAGTGGTGATCTGCATCTAGTATCCTAGCAGTGAGATAACTGTTGTTATTCTAGCTATGTATGTACAGTTACCAGTACGGCCATATGTGGCTGCTTGCAGTTAGATAGGTGACACTGTGAGCAGGGACAATGTGCCCTGTCCATACATGCTTTGACATCATTATACATTAAACCACCTGCTCACCTGCGTTTGTCTGCATTGTGATATCCAGCAGGCATAGAAGTCTGTAGGTAAGCGGATTATGTACTGTTGCACCCTTAGTTTGGATCCTTTGAGCAACATTATGGCTGTGTGATAGTGTAGTTTACTCACCATTATTAGGGTATGTTGGGTAATGCAGACAGCCACACCCATATTTCTGTGTATAACAGGGATGCATATATATATACATGTAGCTGTGTGTGTGTGTGTGTGTGTGTGTGTGTGTGTGTGTGTGTGTGTATGATATGTATATGTTTTATGTTGCTATATGGGGGAGTCTATGTATTATTTTAATATATATAGCTATATATATCAGTATATATCTATTTGACTCTACATAACGAATAGCGACATTTCAAATCCAACAAGACTGAAAAGAAATTGCTGAAACCCCACATGAATGAACACCAGTAACACTGAAAAACAAACTCCGGGTAAGTAACCACATCTCTGGAACAACAAAACAACAAAAAACTGTAAACTGAAGTAAATTAAACCCACAACCTCCTATGCTGGGGGCTGTGCCCCCCACACCCCCTAAATAAATATACCAACTCCAAGATCACACTATGGAGGGGAAAGGGCAAAGTTCACCATGAAGGACAAGTAGTTACTTATCTGGAGTTTGTTCATTGGTGTTTCGGGTGTTTGTTCATGTGAGGTTTTGGCAATTTTGTTTTGGTCTTGTCGGATTCAAAATTTTGGCTTTTCGGTCTTATCAGGTAGACCTATATATATATACATTTATATTTATATTTATATTTATATTTATATATATATATATATATACATTTATATTTATATTTATATTTATATTTATATATAGGTGTTTGGGTTATATTTAATAATGGCCAGACTAGAACTCCAAAAAACTATGGACAAAGTAAAGCAATAAAGGGTTGTTATTTCTGCACAAAGCTCTCTATGAATCCATACTCCTTCCAGAAGGACACATTACTGCAAAATATCACTAAGCAATCTACAGAGAACCCTCACAGAACAAATTGCATCCATCCTGAGAATTTATTTTGCAGAGGCAAACTACCAAATACCAAAATGTCCCCAAAACAAAAAGTAAAGCATCAAAAAAAAAAAAAAAATACTGTCCTGGGAATCATTGACATGTATGTACACTTTGTGCTAAGCCTGTAAGTTTAGTTGGTGTTAGCACGATAAGCAGCAGTACTCATTAAATATACAACTGACTAAGCAATTGTACACATTCAGCAGCACCTGTTCATGCTCAGCACAAGTGTTAGCAGCCATGAAGAGGTCCAAAGAAAAACAAGTCAGTCCAAAAGGAAACCACAAAGCAGCGTTTTAATAAATCCAAGTAAAACAGAGAATTGTTAAGCACTTTTGTCTGTCAAATCAGACATCTTCAGAATCACCCATGTTAAACTCAAAGTTCTACTTAAAAGCATTCAAAGAAACACGCCCCCTCAAAAACAACCAATGCATTTAAAGAAACATGCTTACAATAAATACATGTGAAGAATTAAGATAATTTGAAAATGGTTAAAATACTTAAAAATAGTTAGAAACAATTACATTTCCAAAGCCCTTCTCTTTAATTCACTAGAAATAGAAATATTGTCATTTAACCCTGGTGGATATGCAGCATCAAATTGAAATTGCCATTTCATTTCCTTCCTAAGTAATTCATTTTCCCAATCTCCACCAGTGTCATGCAAAACTTGCTTTTCCAAAGTTAAAAACACAAACTTATTAAAGTTTAAACAATATAATGACTGTCGAGCAAGTGCACTTTTATTATCCGTTCTTCTAATACTATAAATATGTTGATAAATCCTTTGTTTAAGGAAATTATTTGTTTTACCAATATAAAATGCATTGCATGAGCAACAAGTAGCTAAATAAATAATTCTTTTTATGTTGCAGTTTACAAATGTACCCACATTCCATGTTTTGATCTTACTGAGCACCTCACCATCTTTGTTAACATTAATATATGTACAATATGTACAATGTTTGCATTTTCTTGTAGTAGGGACCCCATATGTGCACCCAGTATGTTCCAATATCGCCTTAAAATTACTTCTATTTTTATAAGTAAAAGTCAGTCTGGAAATAAATAAGTGACAAATGTCACTACCAACTTGTAATAAATTCCAGTTCTTAGAAATTATTTTTTCAAAACATCTAGCTTCTACCATATAATGCATAACCATATTGTTGACCTTAAATGGTTCAATTTCCCTAGTAGTATCCAAACTTTGTAAATTAACTTGATGGCCAAGCCCAAACTTGATAATGGGAGCATATTTGTTTTGTCTACCCATCCAAATTTCATTGCCTATGGAGTCCAAGAGGTTAGGTGAATACCCCCTCTTCTTAAACATGTCCTTCACAAAATTAAATTCTCTCAGGCAATCCCCATTATCAGATGTCAGTCTAGAAACCCTGATCAATTGGCTTCTCACAATGCCTTTTTTCCTGTGCATAGGATGGCAACTAGTAAAATATAAATAAGCATTACAAAATGTTGGCTTCCTATATGTTCTAGTTTTTAAAGTGCCATCACTTTGTTTAGAAAAATTGATGTCCAAATAGTTAATACTAGCTTTGTCTGCCACATAAGAAAATCTCAGAAAATCAGTACTCTCCTGCATGAAACTAATAAATTTGTCCAAATCATCTTGTGCTCCTGTCCAGATAAAAAACAAATCATCCAGGTATCTATAATAAGTCAAACAAAACTTACAAAATGCTGAAATAAACAATAAATCCAATTCCCACCATAGCATAACAGCGTTGGCAAAGAGGGGGGCACAAGAAGCACTCATGGCCACCCCCTTGCGCTGTCTGTAATATTCTCCCTCAAAGTATAAAAAATTATTATTTAATACCAAATCCATAAAAGAAACCAACATTTTTTGATCAGCTGTACTAAATCCACTATGGGATAATAAAATATTCTTAAACCATTCAAGACCCAGTTCCTGTGATATAACAGTATATAAATGGTGTGCATCACATGTAACTAATAGCGCCTCTTGGAGAATAATAACCATCTGTAATTTGTTTAACAGATCCCATGAGTCCCTAGGTATGTGTGTACTGGACTTGAACAAAAATTTCAATTTAGTGTCGATATATTTTGCCAGGAGTTCGGTAATAGACCCTCTAGATGCCACAATTGGGCAGAGGGGTGGGTCTAGCTTGTTAGAATGGATTTTGGGTATGCCGAAAATCTTTGAAATAACTGGTTTGTCAACATACAAAAATTCATAGAAAGGTCTGGAAATAGTATCAAAAAGCAACAATTCGTCAAGAACCACTTTGACAGACCTATAAGAAAGATTAATTTAATTCAAAGACACTTGGTTGTAAACCTCATCATCATTAAGCAACCTCAGCATCCACCCACAATAATCATGCAGTTCTATTATAACCAGACCACCCCCCTTGTCTGGTTTCATGTAACGTAAATTAGTCTTTTGTTTTAATTCATTCAACAAGTGAACTTCATTTGCTGATAGAATAAAATATTTAGTTGTGTTTGTATTCAAAACTGTTCTAATCTCATGTTCACATTGTCTTTCAAAACCATTAATAAGGGGATGTTGTGGTGGGATAAAAGTACTACTACGTTTAAATTAATTCCTAATCATAGTACTTTGCATATTTCCATTAAACATCACACTAAAATTAATTTTCCTACAAAACAATCTTAGGTCCAACAAAATGTCTTCAGCATGGGCCTTAGAAGCAGGAATAAAGTTAAAACCTTTTAACAACAATTTGTGGTGTTCTGGCCCAACAATTAAAGAAGAAAAATTGTAGATGGTGAAATTAAAAAAAGAAGCGATGTTGGCAGTACCTGTTTGCCTCGTCGTATGGTGGCTGTTGTAATAATCGTTCCTGTACCCACTCCCCTTGTTGTTGCTGTTGTGTTGAGAATGCCCTTCTAGCCTATCCGAGCATCGTGGGGCTCGAGGTCCTAAAGGGACATCTCCTCGCAGAACATCTTGGTCCATATCATAATTAGTCCCATCAGTATCATTTCTATATGTTTGTTGTACTTTGGGGGGGGGGTACACATTTTTCCTTTTATAACTTTTGTCACCGCCCATCAATTTCTTGCCTTTCCTGACCTTAACATTAATTAGATTGTGTTCCACAGTCTCAAAGGTTTGATTAAACTTCAATTTATAGTCAGAAAACTGGACATCCACAGTAACAGAATTTACTAGTTTATCAATGTGTTGTTTAAGTTCAACCATTTTTTTTCATTGTCCTTGATAAGCAACCTGGTGAGTTCAAGGCCAGTGCACTCAAATAATTCCAATAACTCTAAATGTAAAATAGAGTTAACTTCCAACCCCTTAGGGTATTTCCATAAATGCAAGCCTTTCGGCACATGTTGTCTAAGTACACTGTCTTCTAAAAAATAATTGTCCAGCTGCAGACTTTTAAATCTCTACAAAAAATGGTCAAGTTTTGAAATTTGCTCACTAATAATCAAAGGTTTGTTGTTAACAGCATTGTCTAAAGTGACACAAGTATTGTACTCAAACTTGTCCAGCCAAGCATGTACTTTGGGTGCTGTTGAAAAATCACCACTACCATCTCTTGTGTTGTTGTCAGAAATACTGTGAGCAACCTTAGACACTGTAACATTTATTTTGTTACCTTTTTGCTCCTGAGTCCCATGAAAAGTAGTGGCATTACATATAGCTGCAGAATAAGAAGTTCCTTTACCAGGGTTGTCAGTAGTACATCGCTGGCCACATAATTCCAAAATGTTAGTATTGAACAATGACACCGACTGTGTCAGTTGCTGCAGCAGCAAAGTAAGATTACCAGCACTATCACCTTCAGAAAAGGGCGTTTCAGGAATGAGCTGTTGCAGGCTTCCATTAGACATCATGAAGCACTGAAGATAAAAAAGCCAATAACCGAAATAATTCCACCAGTGCTTGACCAGGTATACACCAAACAAATCCAAAGAAAACCAAGTCAGTCCAAAAGGAAACCACAAAGCAGCATTTTAATAAATCTAAGTAAAACAGAGAATGGTAAAGCGCTTTTGTCTGTCAGATCAGACGTCTTCAGAACCACCCATGTTAAATTCAAAGTTCTACTTAAAAACATGCAAAGAAACATGCCCCACAAAAACAAGCAATGCATTTAAAGAGACATGCTTACAATAAATACATGTGAAGAATTAAGATAATTTGAAAATGGTTAAAAATAGTTAAAAATAGTTCTATTGCCATGATCGAGTTTTCTTCTAAATGACTATAAACTCTGTCAGCATCAATTCCAGTGTATAATTTATATGTCGTCGGAAGGCAAGTTATTGGTCTATAGTTTTTAGGATAGCTTGCAGGTTCACTCTTAAGTAGGAGCATTGTTTTTCCTGTTGTTAACCAAGCTTGTGTCTGTTCAGGGTGTGCATATAAATAGTTTCTACTCTTGGCTAAATCTTCATGCAGAGATGTTAATTCTTTTAGCCAGGAGTTAGGTACTGCCTCTAGGCCTAGGGTTTTCCAATTGGGAGTTTTCTTAATTTTGCTTCAATCTCTCTGGCCATTACTTAATCCCATTTCATATCCTGTACAATTTAACTTCTTATTATTTCTTCTATCCATTTAGCATCTTTGTTATGTTCCACAAGATCTTCATAGATATTTCTCCAAAATGTATCTATTTCTTCTTTTTTTTTTTGGTGGTGGTGTTTCAGTTCCTTTTGCCTTCTTTCCCAATTCTCTATAAAACCTTTTTGGGTCATCAAAAATTCCTTACTTTGTACTTTTTCTTTATATTTATCTACACATCTAAGTTTTTTCTGCTTGTGCTGATATTTTTAGTCTATTATTTGTAATAGTGCATGATAGATCCTGATCTGTTATAATATTGTGTTGCTTTTATCATTTTGATCTTTCTGAGCATTTTTATTGATCTGTTCTCTCTTCTATACTCTTCTAACAGTGATACTTCTTGCCTTAATTGCTTTATAGTATTCTCTATTCAATACTTCCATGATGGCATTCAGTTTCTCCCTTTTCTTTCCCTTACTGCCCTGTGTTCTTGTGGTAAGACTTATTAATTTAGCTGCACAGTAATTTATCCTCTTTACTTCTGTTATATCACATGAATCTCTATGGACAGTCCTAATTACTGTGTGCAATTATTTTATCAAACTACTAACTTTTTGGGTTTTATTGACCTTCTGTTGTCTATTTCTTTCATTGATCTTAATATGTGCATCCATCTCTATTAAATCATGCAACTCTACTCTTAGATCATTTTCTTCTAAACTGAGGGGACATTCTTTGTTCTCCGTTTCTTGTGGGCATTCTATAGAAAGCTCCAGAGCATCTTCCTGTGCCATGTTCTCTTCAGTTTCATCCTGTGCCATTCATTGCTCTTTCATATGGGAACTGACTGGCCTATCACTTCACAGCACTGCCTGTGTCAGAGTTGCCACAGTTTCCTGTTCCTTCCCTTGCTGTCCAACTCCAAATGAACATTTGTACAGGTTTCCTATGGAAGGCACCAAAATATCTTCATATGGCAACTGATCAGCTGCTTCCTACTCTACTGGTTTCTCTTTAATTTTGATGTCCAGTACTCTTATCATGATGCAATGTTATCTGGGTTAAATTTTCTACACTAAATCCTTCACTTTACAGGTAACCCATAACCTCAGTTTCTATTTCTTTAACTTCTCCATTATTAATCCTCTTTTCTACTTTTTCTCTTTGTTTTCTTATTTTTTGTATTGTAAAATTTTCCATGTCTGGATGCCTTTGCCTGTATTTCTCTTCAAATATCTTTGGTGCTGCTCTTTCTCCTTTGCATAAATATTGCACTATATTAAATCTCTTTTTCTTTCATATGTCAATATTTCTTCTTCAGATGTCTCTTGCTCCTCCTGTTTCTCCTTACTTTGGGGACTTGTTGTTCCATCATGCTGTGATATAATCTTGTTAGACTTTCTACACTAAATCCTTCACTTTGCAAATATTCTGTAACTTCATCCTCTATTTTCTTAACTTCACTTGACTAATTTTTTTTGTTCTACATTCCCTCTTTGTGATCTTATTGTTTATTGTGAAATTTTCTATATGTGGATGCCTTTGCCTGTATTTCTCTTCAAATATGTTTGGGCTGCCTTTTTTGTGTTAATTAATTTGGCTTTTTCCTTTGCATAAATATCATACCATATCAGATCTCTCTTTCTTTCTCATGTCCATACACTTTATAGCTTTTAAAAATCATTAGATTTTGTCCTTTATATTTTTGCATTTCCTTAATTGCTTCTTTTTCCAAACAGCCCAAGGTTTCTTGGTCTACATAGTGTTCTTTTTCCAAACAGCCCAAAGTTTCTTGGTCTACATAGTGTTTTCTATGGATCTGTTGTATTAAGGAACATAAATTTGCATTTGAAGTTTCTGACAGTTTTCTTGTGGAACTATTTTTATTTCCTTTAACTTCTCTCTTAATCTTTTTGTATATCTTCTGTCTGGAAATTCTGGGATTTTTACATAATAGTAACAATACATAATTTCTTTCTTATCCTCACTAGTCCACTCTATCATTGGTATGGCTCATTTTTGGCCTATCAATTTTTGTGATTTTTGTGGACTGCTACTTCTTTCTACAACAGGGGGGACATCCTCCCCTAGGCTTGGCCTAGCCCAATTGTAGGAATGTTTCTGTGTCTTGAGAATTCTACACTGTCATTTTTTCCAGTCTTGGTACCAGTGCGCCTACCAAGATTGGGCACTTTTTTTGTCCTGGGTCTTGTGCACCTAGCTATCTTTTTTATTTTTATGTACTTCTGTCCATGATATATGCTATATAAAATACAGTCTATATATCAGTGTCATTCTGGTGAGATTTTATGAAAAACAGGGTCCATCCCGTGAGGGTACTCACCAAGACTTGAGGGTAAATTCAATTCCAGAAATACTACTCTCCTTTGCTTGCTGATTTATCATCTCTCCATTCATTTTCCAGTGTAAGTATTGAAGTGCAGAAATAACTTTACAGAATGAAGTGCTCAGTCAGCATTACAGTGGAATCCACAAATCTTGAGCACAACAGTCCATTAGTACAAACAAAAGTAATACAAGCCACTCACATTACTTTTCTTTCTAAATCTCTCCCTGTAGTGCATTGTTGACAAGCTTATCTGCGGGAATGATGGCAAAGTATTAACACATGCAGAATTATATTTCGGAGTTTTGAACTTAGAACAGGAATTAACAGTATTCCATGGTGCTCTTTGCCAGCTGTCATGCTAATAAAGAGTACAGACATGCAAACGGGTCTGATTCTGACTAAATCCAAACACATATGTGCTATGTCAATCTTTTATGTATCAAGCTTTACACACTTGTCATGACACTTGCAGAACATTTCTCATTATATGAAGAATACAGGTGTTTAGCTACATAGCTCTCATATCTGGCATCTGTAAATATATTTGAGGCATGCTGCAATTGCTGTTATGCAGTTCTATATGTTGTATGACATGACTGAGTAATAAAGTTAATACATACATAACAGACATGTATGAGTCATACTCCATATACTTTAGAACATGGATAGAAATGAAACCGCATTGATCCTATCACATTATATGTATATAGTAGCAATACTGTCCACTTGTGCCTATTGTACTATGTTTGTCAACACACAAATCCTCAATTTTACCTATTGTCATGTAGTAATTTCTGAGAAGATATGAGCATTTTGTGAATGATTATGAGACACATGAGCGACCAAGCATGTTTATGCTGGTGGAAACTGGATTATGGAAACTCTATGAAGCAACGAAGTTTGTGGGCAGTGTGCATCATAACACTACTTACAACTGCAACATCCCATATGGTGTGCATTCAGTTCTGCAGCCTGTTCAATGTATGATAATAACTCTCTCCTCATAGTGCCATCTGCCTGTCTTTACATAGTGCACAGTAGGCAAGGGGCAGCACTTTACTGTGGCTGAAGTAAAAACTCATGAGATTTTGCCATAAGCCAAGTACTGCTATTTCCCATAAGTTACAGGTGCTGCTTGGTGCCAGGCATTGCACAAATGCCAAGTAGAAAGACTGATAAAACAGAATGAGTAAGAGAGGTAGAGATTTAGAGACAGGGATAGTGGCATACAAAGAGATTTTTAGGGGACATTTTTGCTCATCTTTGTGGTGTGTCACTCTTAAGGTTGTCATGATTGTTCTGTCAGGCTTTGTATATAGAAAGGCAAAAAATAATGGGCGACAGATGCCAGAACTTAGGGACAGTTTTTAAATACTGCCCTTATAAACTTACACATTTGCTAGGATAATGCATTTTCTGACCTGTGTAAAGTCTGAAAATCAAATGTATGGCATTACTTAATGATTGCATCCTCAATGATTTGTTAGAAATTCACAGATTTAGAGATGAATACACCACAAATTAAGATGCAGAAGTGTGGGCATCCTTTGAAAATATGTACTCTTTAGAGGTATTGTTCTGTACAATAATGTGTTTCCAATATAGATCAAGAAGGGTAGGAGAGTGGAAACATGATGAGGACAGTAGTGTGTTAATAGCATACGTAACATACAGTTACACACATACCATTAATATGGAAAAAGATTACATAATTGTATGACATACTTCTAGATTTGAACCCTTGACAATCTAATAGAAAAGTATACAGACCGGAGGATTATCTCAGCTCTTCAGATAGGAACTCATACTTCATTATGTTAAAATCAGAGATTTTGAGATACATTGACAACAGGTTGAATAAAGGGGGAATGTAAGCATCAGCCTTCATTGCAGTTAAATCAATTGCAACAACCCTTAGTGTGTACATGACATCCAGCCGCCTAATAGATATATATAAGAGATATGTAAGAGTAACTGTATCAGTCTTGGTACTTTTAGTCTGTTTTGCTATAGTGCAGCAATATTAAGCATATTTGCATTGAATTAACTGTATTAGTGTGGTCAAAGGCAAAACTCACCTTAGCATTGTTACTCAGTGACAGGCATTGCACAAATGCTGATTGCACTGTTAACACAGAAGGGCAGTAGAGATGAAAAAGAGTGGGGGAGACAGAAAACAATTCTACTTACAGACCATTTCTGGCCATCTTTGTATGTTACTCATAGGTTTGTCATCATCATTATATTGTCACTATCTATACAATAAAGTGTTCAAAATGGGGAGCATCAGATCAAAACAGAAGCAGGATAATGGTGGGTTAATAAAATATGTAGCCAACAGTTACACACCAAATAGTTATAAGAAAAATAGTCAATAAGACTTTCATCATAGTTCAAGATTAGAACCCTTGACACTATGCTAAAATTAGTCTAGACACTTAAGCATTACCTCAGCACACCACATAGGAACTCCAAGTTCACAAACTTTAAATCACAGAATTGAAGGGGCAGTGATGACAAATTGAAGGAAAGGATAATGTATGCATTAGGCTACATCACAGTAATGACAATCGTAAAATCCCATAAGGTGAACATTACATCCAGCAACCTAATAAATAAGTAAGAGCAAAAAGTGATGAGACAGAAGGGAGAACAGAGAGAAAAAGAGATGGGGACGGAGACAAAAGGTTTTGTTTGTAAACAACACAGAACTGAGGACAACCTTGTTGTTTGACTTTTTCTTGACCCTTCCAGAGCATTTGACAGTGTCCCACCAAAAGCTCCTGCCTGTACTTGCAACTCTAGGTCTCACTTACCCTGCCATCTCCTGGTTTCACAGTTGTTTATGCTATCATCAGTAGGCAACTAAATAGCAACAAAACCTTTCAGCATTTCAACCAATCTCTGTTGATGTTCCCCAAGGGCCAGTACTTGGCCAACTTCTATTTAATATTTTCATAAATAAACATCATACCACTATAGCACTTGCAACTCTTGTACAATATGCTGATGATTCAACCCTTATCTGCTCTGCCCCATCCAAAACAAAATTACAGAAAACCTCCCAAAAATCCTTCACTGAAATTCAAATATGTCTAAAAAAATCATACTTGCTGCTTAATGCCAAAAAAATAATAATAAATTAAAAAAGTAAGATTATGCTATTTACTCCAAAACAACACCTTAACCAGAAATGCACATTTCATATTACAAGTAATAAAACAAAAATAGAAACCATAAGCCATACTAAACTACTTGGAATAAAAATAGTTGACAGCCTCAGATTTGATCACCACATACTTCATTCTATCAAAAAAAAAAAAACAAACAAACAAACAAAAAAAAATCACCAAAAACTCAACTTCCTCTATAGGGCCAAGTGCTACCTGACAGATCAAGCAAGGATTACCTTATCAGCAATATACCTCCTTCCTTCTCTGTTATATGCTTCTTCTATTCTTATATAAAACTAAACTAGTTCCCTGCTACTACAAAATAAATACATTCGCAACCAACCTTATAAAACACACACTACCTTGCATTAAAACAATTAAACTGGCTTGAATTCCCAAACCAGTTGACATACTCACAACTAATCATTGCCCACAACCTATTGTACTCTCCAGACAAGCGCCCAGCTTTACAAAATACTCTACTGTACTATTCACCCATTAGATGCCCTCACTGTAACAATAAAAACTCTTGCTAAGTATCGGTAAGACATTCAATACTGCCGGAGACTCCCTCTACTTCCATTATGTGTAAAACTCTGGAATGAAATCTCCACACAGTTAAAACACATAGTAAATTTAAACAGTTTTAAAACTTTGCTTAAACAGAACCTATGCCAAAGATGGCTCTGTTCTTCCTGCTGACTTTGGGTAGCTTTACTCAAATTATTTTCTCCAACTCTTACAGCCATTTTGTCCCCAGTCTTTTGTACCTTATCACTCATCCTCACACTACATTAATTTCCAAAACTTTTACTCTTCCTCCTTCTGTCTCATCCCATCACTAACTTTTATTATTCCTTTGCCCATTAATCTTCCTTCTCATTTCCATAATTTATCATTTCATACCTCTATCATCGATTTTTAAGATGTATTACTACTTGTCTGTAAATTATTACAAACCTCAAAAACACCCAGTCTGATCTTTTCCCAGCAGACATCATGTTATAAATACATTAAATGTTATTGTTTTATTTTTCTATTCAATTTATATTAATTTCTCTCTTATTTTGTGTTAAAATGCTATGTTCATGTAAGAAATATTTAAAAATCATGTAAATAAGCTCATGCATAGATATTTTTACACTGCAATTATAAATGTGCATCATGTGTAACTTAAATGTGGAGCTTTTCTCTCTGAGCCTCAGCTTAAAATGGGTTTTACCCAGTTGGACTTTTCCCTGTCAATAAAGACAAATAATAAACAAGTAAGAAAATACATAAATACATATTTGAGATGTGTTACTCCTAGGTATTTCCTCATAATTTATCTGTCATGTTTTGTCCAATAAAGCATTTGCAATAGAGAACAAGCAGGGGTAGGAAAGTAAAAATTATATTAACACACATAAGCAGGAAAATGTTGGTTTTATGTCACCCTCATGGGCTGTAATGTATTTACAAATGCTTTAGTGCTCCACTGTTAAGGTGCATCTATTTTTTTTCTTTACTTGTTTGGTTTATGAATTGTAATTTGAGAGAAATAAAGATGTTTGCACTAACACACATAATAGTAATATAAAATAACACTGATTAATAGTTTAACATACTTCTGGAATCAGAGCCTTGACACAATGCTAAAACAGCAGTCTACAAACACGTGAAATATCACCTCACACCACATAGGAACTCTACCTTCATGAAATCCAGCAGCCTAATAAATGTTACAGCAACTATCTCGAAGTAGTACCTTTACTCTGTATTCCTTTGGTGCAGCATATTTAAGCACATTTGTGTGAAGATAACTGGAGTAGTGCAGGTAATGTGAAATGCCTTTCACCATTACTCAGCATTGGAACATGATGCCAAGCTCCACACAAATGTTGAATACAAAAAGTGAAGGGTTTTTCTATGGGCCATTTCTGGCCATGAGTGTTGTATATGATTCTATTTTTTGACCATATTTAATGTGCGAAAAAGGGGCTCATAGGACAGTGGTGAAAACGTGGGGGCAAGCAGATGGGAGAACAAAGGAAAAATAATAAAGGAATGTGTAGGATGGTGGTGGGAGAGCACCATAACTATCCACTTCTTCTCAACATAAATGTAATTTTGTAAACAGAATTTGATAAATTTGAAGAGTCACCACAAGAGGAATGGAGGATAACAACAGAATAATGTTGTATAACCAATTGGGCTAAATCAAGGGTGTCAAAAAGACGCATAGGAAAAGTGGAGAGCTATGTATGGGAAGTAAATTTTTGTGAGACAGGTACCTATTTTTTTTTCTTTTTTGTAGAGAAAGGACTATTGGGAAAGGTGCTTAGGAATAAGAGGTTTAGGTTGTATAGGTTAGGTAAGAAGTGCAGAAATACAGGTCATACAAGACAGAAAAGAATAGCGATGGACAAAAAAGGTTGGGGGCACCATGGTTGGGGATAGGCATGGGGAATTGGAGGCACATCTGTGTCCAGCCTGAGCACAGGGAGAATCTATTAGGTAGCCTCAGAACTGTCATCACTGTCTCCTGTCTCAGTTTCCTGGGTCACTCAGTACTAGTTATGGCATCGAGTTTTCAATCCAATGCAGAACTTTTTTTTTATCTCCCTAATGATTTGAGCACCATAGCCCCTCTCCATGATATCTGCCACCAGCCCTGTCAGTTCTTGATGGGTGACAAAATCACTACTTTCAGTACTACTCCCACTGGGTACCATTGCACCAGCAACCGGGGCAGAGCTACCTAATGCAGTTGCAGCAGGTAGACTAGGAGTTGTGGAAGCAGCACTGACAGGTTGTGACACAGATGTGCTGGGTGTTTGTGCTGCTTTATGTCATGTAATGTGTTTGTGGAACCTACCCCAACATGTATTACTCAGGTCATGCAATGCCAGGTATGTGAAATATACTTACAATCACAAATAATGCATTTTACACAGAACTCCATTACCATGAGTAGTTAAAGTGACACACACATGCAAGCATCTCTTAAGTATATATCTGTTCTTTTTAAAATTTGTATACCTCAAGTTACAACTTAAAAGTAAGTTCTCCTGTGGCATTCCCAGTTAATAAGCAGCAGTTGCTACTGAATCCTTTATTTTTTCATAGGTTTAATTCCCAGGTGGTATTAGTCAAACATTTTATTGTGTATGTCCCAGTTCATAACATTTTACCTCTAAATAACAATGATTATAACAAACAACATACCCGTGGAGGTATGGCAGGCTGGATCACAGTAGTTGGTCTGTCTCGTGTTAATGGTCATTTGGGTTGCAGCAATCATGTACCCTCAAAAAATAAAATAAAAAAGAGAGAGTGATATGGTTGGGGGAGACAAAACAAGGATAATAAGATCAATGTAATGTTACTTTTTTCAGTATGTAAATAAATATGACACATATTCACCTTTGCCATACCCAGATATGACATGAAGACATTAATGTGTCACTAAATAAATCAGTCTCAATGTTATGAATAAAATGGAAAAGAGTTGTTTGACTGTGGCATATTGTATATATGCTTTCCAAGCTAATAAATCCAGTTAGAAAAACTGAATTTTTTATGTCAGTTAATATTGCAGTAAATGATTTATAAATACTATCCTGTAATAAGAGTTATTTTCTACTTCTGGGAATTGAACTCACACATAGGTAAGCTGATGTACTCATTGCCTAATGTGATCATCAAGAGCTATTGTAACAGACTTGTATACTTTGAAAATGAAAAAAAACAGGATCCAACCAAGAGACACACTGAGGCACAATGAGCTAGCGCTTTCATCCACTTTTAATGATGTGAACTTCTTCAGAAAAAAAAGTGGATGAAAGCGCTAGCTCATTGTGCCTCAGTGTGTCTCTTGGTTGGATCCTGTTTTTTTCATTTTCAAAGACTTGTATACTTGATATAAAGGTTAGCTATGTCTCCTCAAGCTCATATGGATTGATTCCCCAAAATGCATTCCTACCTGATGCAATATCTTTCACTAGTGATGATTCATTGTACTTTCACAACTGAGGGGTGTTTGCAGTTTTAAATTCATCCTCTAATTGTCTCAGCATGTCCTGCTTGTGGCTCCTCATGTCTCTGTAATGGTGATGACATTATTCCCCAGTGCATGGAATGCTAGTTGCATTGAGGGGAGCTTTGGCCAAGTCATCCCAAGCATCAACCTTGTACTGAGACCTAGTGTAGTCCCCCTTCAGAAGCCTATGGCTGTAGCACTTTATGAGGAGTACAGCATGATCATAGACTCATCTTCATACCACCTTTGGTCTGTAAATGGAGCATCATCCCCACCTCCCCCTACCATGTTTGCTGAACTACATCTAGAACTATGTGTCTGAAATTGTGCCCAATTCAAATCTTGCATGTACCAGCCTGAGTACAAAGATACACAGTCTCACAGGCTGCATTTGCACAACTGAAAGAAAAGAATGGCTTGGCAGTGAAGTTAGGAACAATTCCTTCAAAACACAAAAAGGTGTGAAATATGGTTGTGAGACCTGGCCATGTGTGATGCTCACTCTATTTGCATGTATTCAATTGTTAAATAATTAAATGCTTCAAGTTGTCGGTTATAATCATTGTTATTTAGAGGTAAAATGTTATGAATTGGTATATACACAATATAAAGATTGACTAATACCACCTGGGAATTGAACCTAGAAGAAAAAATAAAGGATTAGATGGTAACTATTGCTTATTAACCATGAGTGCCACAGAAGAACCTACTTTTTTAGTTGCAATGTGAGGGTCACTGATTTCCTAAATGATGGAGATATACTTAAGAGATGTTTATATGTGTGTTAGTTTAACTACTCATGGTACTGGAATTCTGTGTAAAAGGTGTTATTTGTGGTTATAAATGCATTACACATGCCTGGAGTTGCATGACCTTAATAATACATGTTGGGGAGTGGTCCATATACACAGTTTACATGACATAATATCCTACACACAGAATTATTATATATAATGAGCAATATACTTGTAATTACGTCTGCACTTTATACATACGCAAGTGCATTTTACATTAACTATCATCATTGGTATGCTTAACATGATGTACATGCATAATATTTGAATTATGTAGTAATCAATAATGATAACTGTATTGCCAAATTCATATTTGTAATTATTTGTGTTTAATATTACATTATTAAAGAAAATTGAGTGAAAATACTTATTCTGACCTGCCTAAGTAAAATAATCTGTAGACTAGATTCAAATCTTACATTTATTTTTTTGTAGAAGCTGAATGCAATTATACCTTGTGCCACAGGTATAGTCAGTTGAAAGTTGCATTTTCTTCACTTAGTACTGTTTAAAGTGCTGATGGCAGTGCAAGCACTCAGGTCAGTTGCACAACAGAAGGCAGCCCAAATTAAATTTTTCAGTTTTGCCTTCATACATAAATCATTGTTGTGCACAGTCAAGTGGCACAATAAACACTGCTGTAAAAAAGTATAAGTAAAAATAAAAGTGTTATAGGGTGTATCTAGCAATGAACAGAGCACTTATAGCATTAACCTGACATATTCATTCTTATAGCATCTTCTTGCCACATCAGAAATTGCTTTGATCAACAGACCCTATGGCACACAGCAAATGACATTACCTCATTTTTGACACTGCATATACAAGTAAATATTTCATGCTTTTAAATTGAATTGATTACTGTCATTTTCACTACTTGGAGGTACAGATATGTTATCCAGCATACAGTATGCACATTTCCACATTCCTCATGTTATTGATTTTCTGTTGTCATGCTTTACAAACTGCCATAATTTACATCATGCATATCAAATGTTGTGAATAATAATATGAATAGCCGAGTTTCCAACAATCAAGCATTTATAACAGCAACTCATAAAGACTATAGCTAACATGTTTAGCAGTTATCACACAGAGTTAGGTTGTTAAGATCATATACAAAAATATGTGTAAATACTTATTATGAGCCTTTCAGTAACATTATCTGTAAACTGGATTTGAGTCATGCATTACCTGTTCTCTTTTTCCAAGCTCATTTTAATTACAAGTGGGGTGGGTGACATAATGGTTAAGGTTTTTACCTCGGAGATACAAGGGACAGAGTTTGATTCTGACCTCTGGTTGCTAGCTAGGCTTGTTAGTTCACAGACTGATAGCCTAGTATTATCTAGGGAGATTGGTGTAATAGTTAAGGTGTTTACTTCACAAACAAAAAGTACTTGGTTTGATTCTCACTAAAAGGAAATTGGCTAGGCTTAAAATGTCTCACAAAGGCAGCTAGTCTAGTATTTATGTTTGAAAATCTTGTGTCACAGAGATAGGTGGCTGCCAGGTGCACTTTCTTCACTTAGTACGGTCCAGAGTCTTAATGGCAGCACACTAGTCTCTGGGTCATTTTTGCTACTGATGGCATTCCATATTAAAATGTGAGTTATTGCTTTTTAACGTGAACCACTGGTCATTGCTAGTGACCAGTGACACTGAACAGTGCACAATGTCAAGTGGAGTGCAAAGAATGATTTCAAGACAAAAAACAAAAACAAAAAAAATATTTTACACTGCCTCTTTGTGATGTTTTCTCAACTTTGTTGACTTATAACATCAACATATGCACATTAAACATCACTACTTTCACACAAACAGCACCGTATCTAGATTTGAACCTTAATCCTATGACATTACCATGACATATTTGAGACTATTTTCACTATTTGCCACAGACACAGATGTATTATGAAGAAGAGAAAGTAGATTACATATACTCAAGATGTGACACTGTATCATTTTATTAAATGTCAAAGATAAGCATTTTGTCACAGTTGTCCTTTGTAATTTCCCAGTAGATGTGTAGATGAATGGGATTTTTTCATCATTTAAGTTAATACTTCCTGTCACAATAGTAACACATTTTTGAAATACTACAGTTGTTTTCCTCTCTTTCTTTTGTGAGTATTGTTCTATTTTTGGACTGACTTTGATAGGTGTTTCTATATTTACATGTTATGTATTTCATATGATTTTCAGACAACTTTTTTTACTCCAAGCTATAGCTGGGTCATAAGCTTTTAGTAATAAACCTGTTATAAAGGTTATCTCCTAAGTCAGTCAATGTAATCTCTGACTTTTTGGTAACTATGTTCTCCCTGACACGCCCTCAGTTAGTGTACATCAAACTGGCAGGAGTGTGAAACAATAATTATTCCTGAGTAAGACTAGTTATTCACACTTGCAAGCCCTTAGCAAGCAACACTTCTCAGTGCTTGCTTTTGTACTGTTATGGTATGTGCAAGAAATTATGCAGATCCTCACATCATGCTTACCTGCCCAGGACTTCATGCAGATTGTTTGATTCATGAATGCTAATGAGTTGACACCTGATTTGCCTATTTACAATCCTCACAGTGATGAATCTGGTATTTACATTACCTTGTTGAAATTTTACTGCATCGAAGCAATAAATGTCGAACACAATTGATCGATGCAGTAAAATATCGAACGAGCATAAAAAAAAACAAAAAAGAACAAAAAAAAACTTAAAGTGCGTAGACAGGGGGCAAGCCCCCTCTGCACCCCCCACATGGGGGGTTGCTCCCCCCAAACCCCCCACTACTTAAATATACCAACTCTGAGACTGCACTACATTGAGGTAAACAGAAATCTCCCCCATGGAGATTTCCGCTTACCTGGCCGATATTCTTTGCTTTCGATATTGTCGTGCCAACAATATCAGATTCGATATTGTCAGCTTGCGAAAATACAATATAGACCCATGAATCTGTACTGTATAAGGTACTTGTATCATAATATGGAAGACTGAGACACAGATACTGCTGTAATTGTACATGTTTGGTTACTTTCATACAGATTTATTTCTAAATATGTGACATTTATTTAAAAGTGAATTGTTTTATACATTAGTGATGGATTACTTTTTACATAGTATTGGGTGCTGTCTTCAGTTTGTCCACTGGTGTTATAGCATGCTATATCATTATTTAAGTAAACTTGGGTAGTGTTACTTGCCCTTATAGAACTATTTCTCAGAGAATGTAGACACATGTTATAAAATTGTTTTAAGACTGGTAGTAATGACAGAGTTACATTCAAGCCCAAGAAATGTGTTAAACCTGTGATACATACCTGACATCAAATGATGGCTAACTCAAATAATAAACATGTTTAATGTCCTAAATTTTAATTCATGTATTTTGTAAATGCTTCTAATAATATGGACTTACAATTCTTGTTATCCTTAAAGTATTTTGTTATTGCTTTATTTTTTCTTTTATAGTTGTGTATTACCTGTGTGTAGCCCTAGAGAGGCATACATTTAATTTGTGTTCATGATGCCTGCATGCATTCATATTTATTTTGGGGCCAAATACTTTCCTCAATTTTCTGACACATATTTGCTTCATTTATTTTTTATCACATACAGGGATATGGCTCACTAGAAATCTGGCCCTCGTAAACTGCCATTCTTAGATGCTAAGAATGATGCTGAAAATTAGGTGATACTCCAGGCACTCTGCCAGAATGGCTTTGCACATATTAAAGATAGTCAAAATCAACAATTCCTTCTATAAACATATCTGGCTGCAGGTGGTCTATGACATCAATGCTGTGGGTGGCCATGACCATGATTATGGTGGCATCAGAAATCAGACCAGTGATGTGATCAGCAAAGCCAAAAACATAGCCCCTGATATAGCATGGGAATGGAGGGCTACTTGTGGTGGTTCTGATACCAAACCACAACTGACTGAAATGGAGGAGTTCCTGTCCAAAGTAAGGGATCCAGACAGCATATTGAGGGGGGGGGGTTCCAGAGTCATGGCATCAGTTTCTAGGTATGGCATATTAATATTTTGTCACTGTTCTTTCAGTGATTGAGGTGTCCATACCCAGATGTAGCAGACCATGGGGTTGTGGTTATGGATGCAGTGATGATGACGGCTCATCCAGCAGACATCATTCACATTTGAGTAGCACCGTATCTTCTAGCCAGGGCTGTGGAATTTGCAGTGCAACTCCTGGCAGAGGTAGTTCTCATGTTTAGGGATGGTGATGGTGAACTGACTACTCTGCCATACATGGCTCACACCTGTCTGAGATGCCAGGATGTGGTACTAGCACAAGTGTTTTGTTTGTGTTCATACAGACCCACACGTTAAAAAGCATCTTTGTCATACCACCTCACTCGCACACACACACACACACACAACACACACACACACACACACACACACACACATATATATATATATATATATATATATATATATATATATATATATATATATAAACAATACAACTGAATGATATAAATCTGTTGCTACTGGCCCTGATCAATGGATACCTGCTGACCAACTGTTTCCTCACTCATATGCACTCACTTCTTTGGTGTCAGGCTTGGCCACCTGTAACCCATTCTTAATGTGCAAGTGGTGATGACTGTGCCCTTCCCTTTGCAGATTTCTTTGTGACTAGAGTGGCCTATGTCTGATGCACAAAGTGGATAGCTAATAGCTGCTTAGGCATATGCTTGCTTTAATGGAATGTATTGCAGACTGCTCAGTTGTAAATTGATTTGTTATATACTTCTTGATCCTCATTATATTTGTATTTTATTCTTAAATGCAGTCCTACAACTTAGTAGTCACTGCTTAATCATGAACTTGTATGAATAATGCTAAAATTGCCCTGGTCACTGTTGGGATATTTACACTGGGCTACTGTAATGCATGATGCACAGTAGTGAGAATAATTGTATATGCATATTACATATATCAGTGATGAGGTACTGCTAACATTAGTCTAGAGTTGAGACATTTCATCTTAGTGACATTTAATAGTTGCATATAAGAGTACATATTTCTACATCTCCTTTTTACAGGTTCAGCACTTACCTTGGTTAATACTGCTGCTACAAGATACGTCTTCAGGGGTTGACTCTGTCTGATGCTCAGAGAACACAACTCTTACATGGATAAGTAAAGGTTGAGGAATTTTGCAGGCATCAGTTTTAATGTTTACATGTACCTAGCATTTAAGTTTTACCTTAAGTAGTAAGTGTGTGTGTGTGATATCCTCTGCCTCTTAGTCAGAATTGTGACATATTATGCACATCTATGTCTGCCAGGTTCATCCTTGGCTGCTTGTTCTTCCTCAGACTCCTCATCTGTATCTGCTTGACCTGCCCTCCTTGCCTGTGGTCTTGAAAACTGCAGCCTTTTCCTTGTTGCCCTTGCTGCAGTTGTTTCCTGACAATTATATTGTGCAACATAGCACAGACTGTGAGTATTTTGGCCGTAGTGGCTAGGATGCCCTGCAGGACACCACCTGATGTGTCTAGACACTGGAACCTTGATTTGAGAAAGCCAAATACACATTCTTTAATATTCCTAGTTTGAGCACTCCTTGCTCAGAGGAGTTATGTAGGTTTCTCATAGGTGTCATAAGCCAAGGTTCCAGTGCAGAACTAGATGCCCTTGCAGAGAGATACCTCTGGATACTTGCATGCAGGTCACAGGTGTGCCATATGTGTGAGTCATGAAAACTGTGAGGGTTACCTGCACCTACATTATAAATTATACCTTTGGCATCAAAGACCACCTGACAGTTGATAGAGTGGTAGCCTTCCTGTTGCCATACCTCCTTCCCTGTTCACCAGGTGGAACTTTTATTTTTATGTGTGTGTAGTCTATCCCCCAGAACCTCAGGGAAGTGTGCTATAGCATAGAATGATCCATGGTTGTTGACTTCTCTTCTGGGGTTTGTGAAAACCAGATATGATGTTGCTGAGGCATGTGACACCAAAAATGCATCCTCTGTGGTCTCTAAAAAGTACATGTAGGTAGTATATGCAATACTACACATATAGCTTTTTTTTTTACTGTGACTGCTTCTTCATGATTTTCTGGAACCTCAGTTGAGGGAGACAGAAGTTGCATATATCCTCTAGAGTATCAATATCCACTCTGTATTGCTCTACAATTACTGTATCATGCAGTCCATGATAAGCCAAACTGGGTCTGAACACTTTTCTTCTTCTAGGATAAGGTCTGACAGCAGCAGCAGCACCTTGTATTAAAGCCTGTTGCACATGCAGGTTAATAATAGCAGCAGCAACCCCTAACATATTTTTCTAAGTGTCTTCATGTTTGTATTCCAAAAGGTATTGAAACAGAAGTTAAAATGGAGCACCAAGTGTACACACACAAGCTCACACACAAACTCACACACACACACACACACACACACACGCACACACGCACACACGCACGCACGCACGCACGCACACACACACACACACACACACACACACACACACATACACACATTATATGTTCCTGAATAGCAACACCATTTTGGATTGCATAATTAGCATGTATTTCAATTACTTGTATCTTCATTAGTGCATTCTGCCACTTACCCTTGTTTTGAGGGTTGATGCAAAGTGCAGAGCTGTTTAATGAATACCAAATAACTCACTCACTGTGCACATGATTCTAGCACTAAATGCAGATGATCATGAATACGGTCTTACATCTGTATTCCAAAATAAAAAGAAATAAAAGCCAGGACTGTCACAAATTAAACAGGTGTTACAACAACAAAAGCACTGAAAATTGACATTTGCATACATTACCAAATGAAGAACAGCAAAAAGAATCCTAAAAATAACCTCTTGATGAAAAGAAAGTATAAATGCCACAAACCGTGAATGAAGCCAGAAGGAAGAGCCAGGAAGTGAATAAAGGATACATGCAGACAAACCAGCCATCTCTATTCCAAAAGAAAACATAAAGTCAATCACACTAACCTTAGATATATATTTAAGCATGCAGTACACAGAAGTAAAATACTGCACAGACAGAAATGCATAGTAAAATAGTACTAAAACACTAATACCAATTACCATAGAAACCGTTTGATAAAGGCAGTAAGCATACCATCCACCAACCCAACACCTTTGGCATTAGGATATATAAAGCCACTGGGCAGACCATTACTTTCATAATGCCCACTCATGTATTATTGAGGTCTAAATGTAAGTATATGATTATGTGATGAATGGTTGAAATGTTAGATAATTGACACAAAAAATATTGAAAACGCACATCAACCATTCATTATATTGCAATCACTAAACAATAAAACTCAGTACATTGAAAATGGAAACAAATTATTTTTTGATGTAGTACCCATAACCATATCAAACATGCAGCTCTGATTTGTCTGAATAGTGATAGTTTTTTGTCCCCGCTGTACCTTAGTCATGCATACTACCGCTAACCCTAATCCTAGCCCTGACATGCAGCTTTTCTTAAAAATACCCTTGCTGTAACACTGCCACTGCACAAGACAGCTGGGAGACACACACACACACACACACACACACACACACACACACACACACACACACACACACACACACACACACACACACACACACACACACACACACACACACACACACACACACACACACTAAACCTGTCCTCTTACCTAACACTTACCCTAATCCTAAAACACTCACACTTGCACAAACACACTAAATCTATCAACGTACCAAACCCTTACTCTCACCCTTAAACATTCACACACAAACTCCCAGCTCTACAGCTTACCTTTATCAACCAACCAGAAGTCATCTAATATAGCTTTTGCACAAATCGCCTTTTGCATAAAGTGTACAGCATTTCACTTGTATTGCACAACCTAGTATTGACTATGAGAGCTGTAACTATACATTTATAACTATCACCAGGATTTAATAAACTCCATGTAGGCTCAGTGTAAAGCCTGTATGGAATATACCCATTTACATGGCCATGGTTCCCGCTTGGCAGCGTGCTGTGCATATTAATGAGGGTGTACTGCTGATGGAGAGCATAGTGACAGGGATATTGAATCCATGTAGGCAGAAGTGTAGAGGTTCGTCAGATGTTATGTACATGGGGAGTCTCCTGTAATATTCTGTGCTACTGGAGAAATGTGCTGTGTATTAATAGTTTGTGTACTAAATGTATAAAGTGTTGTTTTTCTTTATTTTTTAATTTTTTTTTAATGGCCATTTGTGTGGCGCTGCATGCAGCAATGCCAAACTATGCTTATACATAGACAGCTGATACCTGCGAGACATCTAAACATAGAAACTGGATGTAATTAATTATGATAACTGGTTTTCTTTTTTTTTAAATGTCTATTTGTGCAGCATAGAGCTCATTAACACCAAACTGTGCATACACATACACAGCAGACACCTGCCAGACATCTAAAAATAGAAATTGGATAGAATTAATTATTTATTTCTGCTTTTGTTTATGCGCGTTTAAGACCATTTGTGTGGTGCGCTGCAATTACTTAGTAGTGTATGTGAAGGTATACTACTTTATATATTATCCAAGTAACTAAATGGGCAGAGTGATGGTCTAAAGTTTTGTAGGTCCTGGATTCAGGTTCGTAGCAAACATATCATTTGATGAATGCAACGTAAAATGTCTTTTATATTAAAAGCAATATTTTTACATTTGGGAGAGCTGTGTACTGGTAAGCACTGCCTTAATGTGGTTAATGGCTAATATTGTTTGTGCATTGCTAAGCTTCACTAAAACCATGGGTGTGTGAGTTTTTGTGCTGCTCAGCTGCGCTTAGCTGGTTTGTGCGATGCTAAACACAGCAGCACTTTTTTGAATGTTACTGAATGATGTGTAAGGGTGGGAAAACAGCCTATATTAAGGCCAATATGTGGTAATTCTGCACCATTTGTTGGAGTCTACTTAGCTGCTGATATGCCAGGTGGTGTTAGAGAGGGTGCACGCATTCGGGCACAGAGATGGGTTGTGCAGGAGTCCAGGGTTTTTATTGGCTCCTCATATGGAACTAGGCTGCTGCAGAGTGGTTACCAGGCTTCAGAGTGTAAGGCTGAGGCCTGTAGTCAGTCGGCCAGGGTTCTTACTAGTGCTACTGGTATCCCCTGCACTGGGGAGCAGTGTCATCACTACTATAATGACCTGAAGCAGAGAATGAGGGGAACATTGGACACTTGGGTCCAAGAGGCTCAGGTTGGGCATGCTCCACAAGTATGTAAGTATTTTTCCACTGTGTTACCAAAATGCAAGCTGAATGTGTGCAAAACTGGTATGCATAATGGTGTACTTCTCTGCCAACAGCTGCAGCTGAGAGGACTTGCAATATTCAGTCCCATGCTGGGTACCTGACCAGGTTGCTCAGTGAGTGTGGCAAGTATGGATATATTATGCTACCTGTAGTGCAATAATCAATAAATAATAAAAAAATGTACTGCAATAAAGAATAAGCAATAAAAACTGTAGTGCAATAAATGGGTAATTAGAAATGTAGTACAATAAATGGGCAATTAGAGCTGTAGTGCAATAAATAAACAATAACAACTGTATTGCAATAACCAAGAGAATTATCAGCAATTCCAGTAAAGTGTTAAGCAGCATTGTGGCTTCTTAAATAAATCTGTCTTAGTTTTTGCAGCATGTCTGTATTCATTGCATGTGTGTTCTACTGCCACTGCAGTCAAGTGTAAAACTGTAATAGCTCTACAATGCAAAAGGAATTTCATGTAAAATGTATTGCTCAACTCATAGTATGGTTTAAGGTCATATCCAGGCCAGTTTCAGTCCCATAATGCTTTTTTCTTCCACTCCAGGAACAAAAGGAATATGGTTGAGGTAGCCCACTTTATGAGCAGATAGTGTGTATAGATTTCACAGACAATTATCAGCAATACCAATAAAATGTTAAGCAGCACTGTGGGTTCCTAAATACATCTTTCTTAATATTTGCAATAGAGCTGTAGTCATTGCATGTCTGTTCAAAGTTGCTGCAGTCAACTGTTACATTATTTGCAGATGCCCCTGCAGTCACAGCTATTGAGTTCTACTCCCATGCCTGCCAACTAAGGTGTGACAGCTGTCTAGTTTGCTTGATTTACACAAACATACCTTTCAAGTGTAACGATTTTTCATAATGTAATTACAACTAATATGTCTGTTCCATGATTACCACATAAATGATTACCTGGAATGCTATATATTTTCAAATCCATTTACATAACACCTTGGTAGTTATGTAAGTCCACATTTTGTGAAACTGTTCTGTAAAGCTGTGTACCTGCATTTGTTGCTGCTTAGCTTATACTGTCCCATGCTAACAGCTTGAGAGGTATGTATGTGCTACGTCAGCTATAGAAGAATTGTAGTCACTGTGCTCACAAATGGCACTGCACACCTGTAGAAGTTTGTAGTTCTATTCTGTGTAATAATATTACCTGTGAGGTAACTAATGGTATGTTTTTCTCTCTCTCCCCACCCCTTGCCTTTTTTATTTATTATTATGATTTAATATTAACATATTTTGTTACACTAACTGTTTTACTGGCCTTATGGTTTAATTCATACAGGTTTGCTGTTAACATACTTACTGTTATGTTACTTAATGTTGTATTACACATAATATATCTTAATATGTATTTGTATTAATAAATATTCTGTTCTGTTCTGTTAATACTAACATTGGTTTGATTAATACTAACTTTAACTTATTGTAATAACTACTTTACTACAGCTCGTCAAGGTTGGCTGGTTCCTCGTGATCCGCCTATCTTTCCTCCTCCGGCCATGGCACCTGATCCCAACACATCTGGAACCCAGCTTGGTGGTGCCCCCTCAGCTGCCCCTGCACTACCTGCAGTGTCAGGTAGTACAACCCCATGGGACAGGGCTGGGCCCCCCCTGGGAGTGGTGGTGGAGACAGAGTTGTCACCGACAATGAACTGCCTGGTTTGGTGGGCAGGATTGTCTACCATGGGTTTGGATGATGCCTGCATCAAATGGAGAGGATGCTGGCCAGCCTAGTGGGGCAGGCTCACCCTGGAGCCAAGCCTTCACCACTACCATCATCAGAACAGTGACAGAACAGTTTTGACACTCCTATGGGTGGGGATGTGAGTCATGCTGCTACCTTGTGGAGGCACACTGGACTGAGATCCCAAAACACCCTCCCCATCCAAGGTGTTTTTCCCCCTCTTGTGTCACACACCACCCCAGTCTGCTGTCTTGTATGTCTTGTCTTTATGCAAAAGCTTCCTCACCTACCCAACTTACCTCCCCAACAACTCCCTATGTCCCTCCTCCAACATTCCATTTTCACCTTAAAAAAAATGGTCACATGCCTCCCCCCAAAAAAACATTCCGTCCCATACATAGCTCTCCATTTCACACACGTGTCCACTGGACACACATAATTTGGTCCAATTGGCTTAACAAAGCAATTATGTTGTCCTCATCCCCTCTGTCTGGGGGTTAGAGTCCAAAGTCGTCTACAAATTCTGTCAAAGTACACAGTTGTTGCTGTACAAAAAATGGATAGCTATGGTTCTTTTCAATACCTGTCCTGCACGTGCCTACCTGCCTTTCACTATGTTTTCTCTCATGCTTGCACCTCATTTCACCACTTTCCTATCTCTCCATTTTTATTTTCTATATAGCTATATTGATATATATGTTTTAAATAATAAACATGTACAAAATAAACACCTGTCCCCTACTCCAAACCCACAAACATCACACCTGTAGGGTGCTGTATTAACCTGCCATGCCACACAGCTGTTAATTAAAACAGGTGGTTTAAGCAAAATATAGTAATTGCAGGTTACAGTCATTAAGCATGTTTCAGCAGAGCTACACATCACTCCACATTGTCCAAACTAACTTAAAGATAAATGGAAAAACTGGAAGCCAAACACACAAGAATGGATATAAGTGAGATCTCTAATAGCAGCTGCATGTCACATTTTATCAGCAACATTTACAAGTACACCTGCTAAGGCATTACTGGCAAAATACATGTATAACAAGGACCTCCACAGACCCTGGAAATTACCGCCCCATTAGCTTGACAAGCCTTATCTGCAAAGCCATGGAGAGGATCATAATGGAACTCATAAATAAAGACATAGGGAACTTGCAGACTTTGGATCCAACCCAGTTTGGCTTTGTCAAAGGCAGATCCTGCCTCTTAATCTTGGTTGACTTTTTCGAGACAGTCACCAAGGCCATTGATGAGGGAAAGGCAGTCCATACAGCCTACCTCGACCTGGCAAAGGCCTTAGACACAATACCCCACTCAGGTATCATCGAAAAACTCATCAGCTTGAATGTAAACCCATACATCACAAGATGGGTTGCAAACTGGCTAAGTGACAGAACCCACATGGTCAGAGTTGCTGGAGCCATGTCAGACTCAAAGCCTGTCACAAGTGGTGTCCCACAGGGCTCAGTCCTGGGTCCACTCTTGTTCGGCATCTACTTTTCTGAAGTACAAGCAAACACAGGAGGGTTATGGCTGACAAAGTTTGCAGATGACTGCAAACTGGCGCCATAGTCAAAACACATCTGACACAGATATCCTCCAGAAGGGCCTCACAGAAACGGATAACTGGTGCCAGAGCCATGGCCTTAAGTTAAACGCCAAAAATGCATAGTCATACCCTTGGGAAAAACAAGGTTACCCCTAGCTACCATATAGGTGGCAATCCACTGAGCACAGAAAAAGTCATCAGGGATCTGGGGACCCAGGTTGACAGTAGCCTTCGCTTGACACTCATGTTGCTAAAGTAGTTAGGAAAATCTTCTATATCGCCCACCTGATCATGAAGGATTCACATCTAGATCAAGGGAGGTCATCGTCCCCTGTACTCATCACTCATTAGACCTATGATTGAGTACAATGCCCGCTCGAATGTATCTGACCAGACACCTGCTGCAGCTTGAAAGGCCCCAAAAGTTCCTCACCAAAAGGATAAAGGGTCTCAAAATATGTCTTATGCTGCCCGACTGAAAGAACTCCAGCTCTATTCAGTCTCATACCGCTTGCTCAGAGGTGACCTGTGCCTGACATATAAGGCCATGTCAAACCCAGATTTGATGAATATGCTTCACCTCAAAAATCTAGATCCCTCAGAACCACAAGGGCGGAGACTTAAACCTTGACACGGTTATAAATAGAACGTGCTGGAGGGACAGATTCATCACCCAGAGACTCCCTGTGCTGTGGAACAAAATCCCGGTACATGTGAGGCAGAGCACCTCGCTGGCCTTGTTCAAGAGGAATCTTGACCAATGGATGGGAGATCGCAGATATACCCCAGGGATTACTTCAGTGTCACTGCTTGACAGAGGCACAGCAAAATGATAGGCATAGTTTTTATTCAAACTAAAGGGGTGGCGAAAGCCACATAACTATGGGCTAGGCTTATAAATGCCCTTGGGCAGATAGCCTAGTATGAACCTATGAACCTATGAACCTTGGTGCAGAAATACATCCATATAAAGCCATGCACATAATGATGGCTATAAAGGTAATATGTCACAGCCTGTATGTGTGTACTTATATCTTGCAAATACACTTACTGTAACAGTGACTCGGTAGCTCAGTCTGTTAAATGCTTTACAAGCAGTACATTTTGCCACACAGAGTCATGGATTAAAATCCAGTGGTGTGTCGCATTTAAATAACAATATTGTGAAGCCACAAATTAATCACTGAGTCATGCACTCTCTATCCACACAATGCATTACAAATTAAATATCTGCTTGTCACTGATGGAAGTTATGGGCCTGCAAATGGGAACACACTTCACATATCCCTATAACAAAATTATAAGTGCATAAAGTGTCACTTCATGCATTGATATGCATTTACAGGGGATTTTAACTCAGGTAATGCAAATGAGGACCACTATTATCAGAGTGCAGCACGCAAACCTTTCAAATTCACAGTGCAGATTAGCACAGCTGTACAACTAACATACACATATGAAGCCCCTGCTTGTAACAAGGACTGCCAGCAGAAATGTTCCAAATGAGTATCAGACTGTAACACGTGGCCTGACAGTTGCCAAAATGGTGGACATAATGTTATATTTATCTCCTATGTTGTGCAAGGGCACAACAAACATGTAGCCTAGTACTCTGTTAATGATACAGTTGCCTAACATACTTACCTTAAACACATGCCTTAACTGGAGTGGAATGGCTATCCTTACTCTTGCTCTGCCTCCACTACAAGGCTGGTGCAGCTGCCACAGTTACTCCTACAGCTTGTTGTCCTCCAAAATGTTCACACTCTCTGCCTATGCCTATTACTACCTTTAGCAGCAGCTGCAGCCTGTAGCATATACATCTCTATGTAAAAGTAGCTGCTACAGTCCTACCCTCAGTGATGACATAGTCTCTTCACCCTAGTAATGTGCAGCACAACATATCAAAAAGGACTTCTAATCTACACGGAGGCCTTATATCTTGTACAGTGGTTGCATGTCATTGGCTGATGATAGTACAAATCAGCTGCACTGGCTGTAATTAGCATTTCAGAACCACAGACTGGTTAAGAGGCAATCACCTGCTAACCAGAAGCATGTTAAAAATGCAAACGTGCTGGCTATGGGGAACTATTCTGTATGAGACTTTCTGCACACAGAACATATGTTTGCAAAAACTGAAATATCACCACATATAAACAGAGGAGTTTTGCACTCCAGCAGGTATGTGATCTTTTTATTTACAACAGGATGCAGATGTGTGTGAATATACTTACAAGGAATAGGAGTTGCAGCATTAACCCTTTCTTAGAACTGTGATAATGACATGTCATTGATATAAAGATTTGTTACACCCACAGAGGATGTACAATACTAGAATGCTTTTTGTCAATGTGGCACACTGGTCTCTTGGGACTGTCCCTTTATAGTGGTTGTAATAGCACACTGCTATTTGTTTGGCACTGTTATTTTGACATGTTATGGGGGTTGCCCCTAGGGAATACACTACAATAGACTCCAGTGTTGGATGTATGATGATACAACAGTATCTGTCATGGCACACATGGGAATAGCTGACTATCGCTAGTATCTTAGTTGTATCCACACACTTAGTATGTTTGCACACTGTGGAATATGACATGTGTGATCAAGCAGTAGATACTGCCAGACATTCTGTTCTTGCTGTATCTCTATATAGTGTACTTCCATGTATATGATCCTGACATGTGTTCCCATTCTGTTGTCTTTCAGGACACATATACCCAAGACGCTGTGCATCTCTCATGGATGCGGAGAATGAGATTATACTTGAAGGCCTCTGGTAGCACCATGAACTCCTACTGTCCAGGGGAAAGCAAAACAGGGAACAGTAGGCAGCACTGTGAGTTGACCTTGTCTGTGGCATCACTGGTGGATGGCTTGTAGCAGAACAATCACTCTCAGCTACTGATGAATTCCTGGCAAACCTAGGCAGACACGACAACTCCCAGGCATCCATCACACTGTACATCATGGATGTGGGTGCCACAGTTTCAATGACAGAGGAGCATGCAGGTAAGCTTAGTTTGATCACCATTGCAATGCTGTAGCATTCAGTGTGTCAGGGTGTACATACTCTTATGTGTGTGTCCAGTCTGTGTTCTTTGGGGGGGAGTTAACTGCAGTTTGACTCTCATGCTCAGATGTTGTCTGATATAATCATTAACATAGTAGCTACTGCAAATGTGAGATATATGGACGTATTACCTTGTTGTGGTGCAACATGCGGTAGTACTAACATTACCTCTCCCTCTACTATTCACAGGTCCATCAGGTGTTGGACAAGGCTGCAGTCTTTCTCCTAGTAAGCACAACACTCTTTTGTTATAGATTTAGGTTTACAGTAATGCAGTCCTTACAGTGTAATCCAGGGCTTGCTGCTTGGCATGTTGTACTATCGGCATGAGTACCAACTGCACAGATATATTTTATGTCTGTACACATGTTACAGTCATATGTATGCCTTGTAGGTGTCACCATACTGATAGATGGGAAAGTATTGTCAGGGCATTGCAGACTGCCATATGTGTCAACTGTGTAGAGTCTTCACAAATGTCAAACGAGAACCTCATTTTTGTTGATGAGATTGCTGTGTAAAGAGATTTTATTTCCAAGTAACTACAGCTGTTTGTGGGAATAGTAATGTCCTCTTGTCCTACTATATGAAGTTGGGATTTCAACAGCTCTGTAATAATTCCAACACTGTATATAGCTGTACATTTATTGCAGCATAGTACTGCAGAGCATAATAGTGTAGGTATTAATGTACAGCTTTTTCCTCTCTTATCACAGGTGACCGGGGGGGGGGGGTTGGTCCTGTCCCCTACACAACCTGATGCAAGTGTCTCTTCAGACTCTGATGATGATGGTGGCCACAGTGAGGCACAGGTGGGGGTTTCAGGGGCTGAATATGTCACAGAGGTTGACATCACTCTTCTACCCTCATTGCCAGTGCACAAGTCAGTATGCCAACACATACCCAGTCCCCAGAGGCCACAGATATTTTACAATCAAAGGGTGGGTACATTGAACAGGAAAGTGTGGCAACCATGGCTCCAGTGAGTGTAAATACTGGCCATAGCCAGAGAACTGGTGAGGTTCCACACAGGCGGATTGATAAGGGTGCTTGTAGGAAGCCTGCTGTCCATCCACCAACTGTTGCAGGTGTCACATCATGGCTCACTCGGCATATATTTTGGGCTGTCATAGAGGCACAGGCATGTTCTGAAAGGAACTCCAGACATATGCTTAGGGTTATGGATGCAACACAGTCTGACATCTGTGACTGTCTCCACCACATTGGTGACACCCTGGATCAGTTCACCATGCACAATCACGCTACCATAATGGCAGTACATCCAGTGCTACAGAGGGGAGTATGCTGTCCACACTAAGTTGTGGAAGGCCATGGGCTCATGTTCCTGGGCATTTGTGTGGAGGACATGGTCCTAGCAGACAGAAGCTGCTGTCAAGTACTAGCACTGTTTCTGCCCTTTGGCATGGATGTGCCAGTGAAACAGTTCCCATGTTTGGGCCTGGAGATGATGAAATATCAGCTCTACCATGCACAGTTCATAGCTGTCCAACATTCACACATGTAGGGCTAGCACTGAGCTTGACAGTGTACATGCACACACTAACAGACCACTGTCAAATGCAGGTTGCCTACAGACACACATGGCACAATTCCATGGTCCATCTTGCCTGCTTCCCTTCCTGACTCACACACATGATGCCAACCTTTTGGTTCAGCCTAGGCCTCCTGCAATCCACACAACACCCTGTGTAAGTGATGATACCTGTGAGACATCCCTGTCATTTTCCTCACCAATGTAAGGAAATGAAGGTATGTGTCTGATGCACAGGGTGACTATATAAATTCACATGTACTTGTGTAATGCATTGTTTAGCCATTCCACTTGTAGTAGTTACTGACATACACTGTATGCTGACATTTAAAATGAGTAAGCCACATAATTTCATGTAATTTATGTTGCATGATGTTGTAATGGCTGTATACTTACACAATGAAAGGTGTGTCATGGACCTGTTTATGTTTCTATTTCAGGATTCTGTTGGGGACACCTATGGACACAGAGCAGGAAGAGAGCCATAGATGTCACAGCACAGGATAGACACTGTCAGCACAGAAGAAATATGCTCTCAGCAAGGTACAGCACTATAGGTGCATGGCTCCATAGGTCCAGATGTGTTTAACAGGCTAATTAGGACAATGACCATAGTTAACTTACTCATGCATCCCTAATCTGTGAAAGGGTCTGATACCCTTGATAGTGTCACCAGGGTGTTGAGAGGCTAACACATCTACAAGCTGTGGTGCTGGGGATGACCCATATTCAAATTTCCTGTGTCCATTATATGCATTTGTCTGTCAACAGTTATGATTGTTGTGTTCTATATCCTATGTTGTAACCTGCACATGATGTGTGTCACAGCAGATGTGTGCTTCACATGCATGGTGGGCCTATTACATATAGGGTGTACTGTCAGTGTGACATACCTGTCTCTCCAACATGTAGTATTTATACCACAGTGACAGTCTAGGTGTATGAGTTTGGTATGACATGTGTTAGTCCTGTCATGGATGTGTGGGAGAGCACACAGTGAGATATGACACCTCCCTGTATGGCAGCCATACACATCCCCTACAAAGCATTTATGAGACAGACTTCACATGTAAGATCTTAACATGGATTCCATCGGACATGTTGTCTGCAATGTGTATTGCAGTATCATGGAATGTGTGTGGCTGCTACAGTTGTAAGATATGCCTGTGTAGTGACATAGCAAGGGTGCCATTGTACACAATGATAGGTGTGATGAGTGCCACATTCAGTATGGCAATGACATCACAGAGATGCCGGTTTATGATGTACAACATTGAATGCATCCCCACATCTCACCAACCACTGAATGTTAAAGGCTACATTCTCCCTGTTTCCATACATCCATGAGTAATGACTCAACTGTGAGTGGTGTGAAGATACTACTATATTTCCCCGGGGTAGATGACTTTCCAAAGGATAGTATTGTGCAGTTGTTGGCACTTAGTATTTGTCAGTGGCTCAGACCACAACAGAATGTGTGTCACAGGCCATCTGGTTAACTGTTGGTTCTGTGTGGGACTGAGCGACAGCTCCTGATATGCAATCACCTGCTAATGTAGCCAGGCAGAGGGCACTGACAGTGGCTGTGACTGCAGAGAGGGATTGGCTAGAAGGGGTACGCCATCAATAATGTCTGGAGAATCCACTGGTGACTAGCATCATTGCAGCTTAGGTCTCCCAATGCTATCTTCCCAAATTATGACTGTCAGACACTTGCCTACCCACCAACTGACATAACACTCTGTAGATAACCTACACAATTTCCAGCAAGGCCTGCTGGCCTAATATTGTCAAAAACCTTGTCAGGCCATGGCAGGTAGGGTGAGCAATATTCCTGTCATCCATTGCATAGTGCAACACTCAATGGGGTCCACCAGTTAGAGTCGGTAGGCATGATATGGCCTTAAGCATAACAAACAGTGTGTGGTCCAGTGTCAGTAGGTGTACAACAGTGTTACTGCTCATATCCGTGCTAACTCCTTTCATGGCATTTCATGCCACATGGCTCAGAGATCTGTGGACACTGGTTGACACTACATGCTAGCTGTCTTTTGTGCAACTAAGTATTCCAGCATGTTCCAAGAAGAGAATCATCCAAGATGTGTGTACAGAGTGCAGACAAACACATTAGAAAAGTGTAATATGTATATCCTTTGAAGGGAAGGTGAGGGTTTTACACAGGTATTCTGCAATTGGACACTACCCAAGTGATGTGTACTGGAAGGACACAATTACCTTGTGAAGAGGGTGGAAAGCAGGGGAGTCCACAGAATTGTTGGTGCCTGACAGCTACTACTTCTGGTCACTGACACTACTCTCAAACAAGATACCATGCTCTGATACATTTTCTGTCATCACATGCAAAATGGTACTATGAAGCCCATGATGACAAGCAGGACACAACCTGTTTGTTCTTCCACATAGCTGTCCCACACCATGAAAGCCTCTGTAGACATCACATACCCTTTTCCAAGTAGATGCCTTGATTAGCAACCTTGGCAATCAGTTTTGCATGTGTTATGTCATCTGTTCCAGGGTTGGTGGTATGTCACTAGGGAGCTGACAAGAGGGGGAGTAGTAGCACTGCTGTAGTGCCACAATATAATGCACAATGTCCATTGCTATAGATGTCCAGTCTTGCTGTTACAATCAGCACACTGCTGGTGAGCCATCATAGGTTACACTTTCACAGCACGTCAAACATCCTGCCCTTCAACACATTACTGGTGCATATCTGCATGACATGGCTGTGAGGCCTATTGCAGTGGACTGACCACCTTTGCCCAATGTGTGCCCACCTGCCACATGTCCTAGGCATGTCATACTGTACAGTTATGTACCCAGCACATTTCTGTGTTCCCATACCATATGCTTGCGAGGCCAATGTAATGTCAGAAAAGTTGAACAAGTCTGCTATGCATGCACAGGCATCCACATCTTCACTGCAAGGGGGTTGGGAGGGTGGCCTAATGGTTAAGGTATTTGCCTTATAAACACAAGGTGCAGGGTTTGAGTCTCACAAGAGATAATTGGCTAGGCTTAAAATAGCTTGCAAGGGCTGTTAGCTTAGTACTAACCTATGAACCTATGAACCTATGAGCACTGTATATCAGGCTGTCAACCCCAAGGGTGTGGCAGCATGACCCCACTTTGCAGGACCTGCTGCTGAAGTGTTGGAAGTGTCCCTACCCCTCTACTCCTATGACACACAAACACAATGTCTGACAGATGTGACTGCGTTTCAAACCTTGCTGCCATGGTGTCTCCAACAACAGTCATTACATATGACAATGGCCATAATGCCAACATGCACAGCTCACATCCTGCACCATCTACCCCCACATCACACACACCTGCATGTGTGCAGCTCCTTACCAGACACACTGTCAAACAGACACCTCAGAACATCCTGCCTCTGGAGTGCACAGTACACATAATAGTGCATGCACCACTCTCTCACTGGTTAAACACCTGAAGGGAAACACAAAATCACACCTCTCAGTCAGAGGTGATTACATTGTGAGACACATTGATGTCTGTGTCAAGTGGTTACATATGGGACAGGTGACAGATGGCTGTATGTGGGTTATAACAATATGCCTTACCACACATTGCCACAAATCAGGGAATATCAGTTAACATAATGTTGACAACATATTTCCTGCAGGTGTGTACAACTAGGAACATATGTCACTGGCCTGTATGCTGACACATAACTGTGCTTAGTCAGTCTGTGTCTCTCGTGGGTATATGCATACCTTCTGGCTGCAGTTGACACTCATCTGGGATGATGGCTCCATACACAAAGAAACTGATGGAAGTCAATAATTGCCTTAGCATGAGGTGTCATTGTTAGGGGATCTGCTACATGTCTGCCTGGGATGCCTTCTCAACAGACATTAATGCTTCACCAGTGATGGTGTTCATCTCTCACCACTGATATTTGGTGTAACAGCCATGGCTACTGACACCAGCACAATGCAACTTAGATGCACTGCTCAGAGAAAAGCTGGCAATGAGAACACCATCTTTATACAACATCATGGTTATGCTGCTATGCTGTGGGTATGGCAACACTGAACCACACTCTGTGGCATGTGTCCCCTCCCTGGATTATGCAGACATGTGTTCAGTCAAGGACATCTGTTTTAAGGTTGTGGACAGCACCACAGCCATACCAGACTACACGTCCATCCACATCATCACACCTAAAAATGACAGTGTTAAAGGTAATGCAGGTGGTGTATATATATGTGTGTGTGTGTGTGTGTGTGTGTGTGTGTGTATAGTTTTTGGGAGGAGCAAACCATACTTATTTTACTTTATTAGACAGGAAACTTGTTAGGTTGTCATTGCCCAGTTTATATGTGACTTCTGTTGAAAATAACCCCTCTTCTAAACATTGCAAACTAATGAGTTTGCAATGCATTCATTTTGTTTTATTAAAGTGTTTTACATTTATAAATCAGAATTAAGGCATTAAGAGTATTATTTATATATTCCCTTTGACTGTAATGAATAAATATTTACGATACTATACCCCTTCCTCATGGTATTGAAGATGCGTGCATGGAAATAATGGCTTAATGGCCCCTGGAAAAGGCATCAGCTGAATCAATAGATTTTTTGTCTTTTGTATTATTAATGTTGTTGTCCAGTGTGCTTAAATACTTACCTACCACCAGCAAGCAGAAGGACACACAAGAAATGATGTCCTGATTTGATTTCAGTATTTTTCCAGTAAGAGTAAGCCAAATATTTTCACATATCTGAATGCCTGCAGCATTGCATATCTGAAAAAGTAAGTGCGAATATCTTCAAAATATTAGAGTGACTAGGGTATATTAATATTATTTTATGCATAAATGAACTATGACACTCATTTTCAAAAAGCCATCTTGCCAGCTTTCTTTTTCATTGGTAACTATTTCTAGAGACATATTTAGCAGTTATGGGATAGTAAAGGCACAAGTTATAATTTATAGCTGAAAAACAATGTTATTCTACAAAAAAAAAGTTTATAACCATCAGAGTTTTGATTTTCTTGGTGATAAATCAAATTACAAAATAATATGGCTATTTCTTTTAGTGGAACCAGTGCTGCAGGCAAAAGCAGACACATTTGTTTGGTAAAGGAAGGGAGTTAATAGAAATGCATTATGAAAAATTCAGTACAGGAAATAAAATAACCTGGAATAGCGAAATGAACAATGAGCCAAGCACTTGGTATTTAATCAAACTGATTAGGAACAGTGCCATGTTATTTGCGTATTAATGAACCTTGACTGAATTTATGGAATTTCGTAATTATTGAAGGAAGTAATACATTACTGTAGTTTTTGAGATAAATAGACTAATGGTTTTTATTAATATCCAAGCATGTAATGCCAACTGTGTAAACAAGTACTGGACAAATGATGTTTAGGACTGATGTGTTTTAGCTCCTGCAAACCTCTTGAATTTTTTTATGTTCATTTTTAAATTATCTGCACCTGATGTGTTGGTTGTGTCACTGTAGAAAAGCATTAACCTTTACCTAGCAGAGATGGTAAAAACTTGAGAAAGTAAATGCAGAAGATTACTGAAATACAGTGGTGCTACAGACATCTGACTCATGGGTGGACAGCATCTGCTTTAGAGGATATATTTCAACTGTATGTAATTTATTTGATTGTATTATACCCTATAAATGTGTTAACTGACATAAGCTTAGCTATCAGTACCCTTAACATTATTATGTTGGCTTTGATGATATGCCAGGTATCTTAGCATATTATAAAACACACTCAATTTGTCTGAATTACTCCTTTTTCAGTATTCATTGCTGTACCCCTTAAAGCTGTATAAGCATGCCTGGGATACATGGAAAGACTTCATAGTGTTGATTCAAACAAATTCATTCATTTGATTTTTAGCAAGGAGCAGCAACAAATTGCTGGACACTTTTTCTTCAGGGATGTGGCACTGGATGATAGAATGTCTATGGCATGGTTGACTGAAGCTTCCTGTTCATGCCATAAGGGCCATTTTGTTGTTGGACCTAAACTGGCTCTATTTTTTATGCTCAGTAAATGTGGCTTTGCTGTTTAGGAAGAGTAAAGCAGAAAAATGTGAAAATAAACAAACAAACAATCAAACAAAAATGAACTTGTAAATGTAACTGCAATAACATGTGGAAGGAATTGCCAGTTAACTTACCTTTCACTAAGAGCAGTTAAAAAAAGCTAATAAGGAAAATACAATACAGTTTGAGAGTGTGTGTGTGTGTGTGTGTGTGTGTGTGTGTGTGTGTGTGTGTGTGTGTGTGTGTGTGCGTGTGTGTGTTTGGCAGACAGTGAGAGAGAGACAGATAGTAAGTGAATGAGTAAGGGAGTTCTTTACTTAATAATCTGGATCCCTTTAGGAAACAGAAGTAGCAAATTATGTTAAAATAATTGAAAATTATGGCAAAGATACATGCAGAATAATGTTCGGAGGGAGATGTGAAATTTAATGGAAGGCAGGAACCAAGACATTTATGTAATATTGGAGTCAATCATGATTGATAAAAAGAAAACATATGTATATTGAATGAAAGTGACAATTTGTTTTATTATTTTATACATAATTCTGTAACTGTGGAAATTGTGATTCGATACAGATGTTAATAGAAAAGAATTCAAACTATAAACAGAGTAAGAGACTTTTAATCAACATGCATTATCTGAACTATAAGAAGTTTAAAACTGTAATGCCTATCTTTATTAATTGACTGTAATCCTCAGCAATTTCCTAGAAAGTACAAGTTCTTGAAAGTAAGAAGAATATGATGCAATGACAGGTGGGGTATATTCATAGGTTCATAGGTTCATAGGTTCATACTAGGCTATCTGCCCTGGGGCAATTATAAGCCTAGCCCGATTCTGTATGGCTTATGCCACCCCTTGATTTGAGTATACTGTGCCCTTTTTAAGATTTAGTTTACTGTGCCTCTGTCTAATAGTGACACGAGAGTAATCCCTGGGACAAACCTACGATCCCCCATCCACTTATCGAGATTCTTCTTGAAGAGATTCAGTGAGGTTCTCTGCCTCACATGAACTGGAATTCTATTCCAGAGTGAAGGGAGCCTCTGGGTTATGAACCTGTCCCTCCAGCAAGTTCTATTTATTTCTGTGCTGAGGTTCAAGTCCCTCGAGTGTGTGGCTCTAAGGGATTTAGATTTACTGAGGTGGAGCATGTCCATTAATTCTGGATTTGACATAGCTTTGTATGTCAGGCATAGATCACCTCGAAGTAGGCGGTATGCAACTGAGTAGAGCTGGAGTTTTTTTAACCGAGCAGCATATGGCATCTGTTTGAGACCCTTAATCCTCTTGGTGAGATACTTTTGGGGTCTTTCTAATTGCTGCAGGTGTTGGGTAAGGTACATCCCAAAAGGGGCATTGTATTCTATGATGGACCTGATGAGGGATGAATAAAGGGGCACGATTACCTCTCTTTATCTAGATGTGAAACCCTTCGTGATGAGGTGGGCTATGTAGAAGGTCTTTCTAACCACTTTGGCAATGTGGTTTTCAAAGGAGAGATTGCTATCAACTTGGGTCCCCAGGTCCCTAATAATTTTCTCTGTACTTAATGTGTTTCCGCCTATGTGGTAATTTGTGGGCACATTGTTTTTGCCAAAGGGTATGACTATACATTTTTTGGCATTTAGCTTTAAACCATGGTGCTGGCATCAGTTATCTGTCTCTGTGAGACCTTTTTGAAGGATGTTTGTGTCAGCTGGAGAGTTGATTATGGCTCCCAGTTTGCAGTCATCTGCAAAGTTGGTGAGCCATAGTCCTCCCACGTTTGCCTGTACCTCGGAAAAGTATATACCGAACAAGAGTGGTCCCAGGACAGAACCCTGTGGGATGCCACTTGTGACCGGTTTCGAGTCTGACATGGCTCCAGCAACTCTCACTCTGTGGGTTCTGTGTTTGAGCCAGTTTGCAACCCATCTTGTGACATAGGGGTTTATATTTAAGCTGGATAGCTTATCTATGATGCCCGAGTGGGGTATTGTGTCAAATGCCTTTGCAAGGTCCATATAGGCTGTGTGGACTACCTTCCCTTCATCTATGGATTTGGTGACTGTTTCAAAGAAGTCAACCAGGTTCAAAAGGCAGGATCTGCCCTTGACAAAGCCGAACTGGGTAGGATCTAGTGTCTGTAGGTCCCCAATGTCTTTGTTTATGAGCTCCATGATGATCCTCTCCATAGCCTTGCAGACTAAGCTAGTCAGGCTTATGGGGCGATAGTTTCCAGTGTCCATAGAGGCTCCACCTTTGCGGAGTGGGACCACTGTTGCTGTACATCATTCTGTGGGCACATATCCTGTAGTGAGGCTGAGATTGTATAGCTGTTTTATTTGAGGGATTAGTTCCTCTTATAGTTCATGTAGGATGCAACCTGGGATGCCATCTGGTCCCATGGAAGCAGTGTTTTTTGCTTTGGAGAGGGCAGCCTTCACCTGAGCATCCGAGATGTTTGGGAGGCAGCCCTCTGCTGGGATAGATACTTGCTCTTTTGGGGGGGAGGGGGTGGAGAAGTTTGCACTGAACCTGTCTGCCAGGATATTGGCGATGTCTGTGGGTTCACTGTATTTTTTGTTGTTTAGAATCAACTCAGAACAAGTCTGGGAGTTGCATCCCAGGTTTCTAACATAACTGAAAAAAGCCTTTTGATTGTCTTTGGTGTCCTGTGCAATTTTTCTCTAGAAGCTGGCCTTGGAGCATTTTATGAGGGATCATAATTTTTTGCTAGTACTGATCAGAGATGCCTTCCCTATTAGGGATTTTGCTCTATCATGTAGTAGCTTCCTCCTTCTGTTGTACAGTTTATTTATGGCAGGGGTCCACCAGACTGGATGCCTGCCTTTGGATGATTGGGTCTTGGTTTTGTTTGGGATAGCATGATCCATGCATTCCTGGAGATGTCCGTAGAATGCATTTATATAGGATTCTGCAGTTTGGGTTGTAGTTTCCACTGGCCCTGGGGCCTTGAGGGATTCCACTTTGGTTTTGAGAAGTGAGAAGTTCGCTTTTGAGAAGTTTTTCACTGTGGTTTTCTGGGCTGGGGTGGGGTCGGGATGTGGACATCCAGTGAAATTAATTTATGGTCTGATCTTACCAATGAGGGATATACTTCTGGTGTGGAGCATAGAGTCCCCATGTTGGTAATGATCAGGTCTAGTATGTTGTCCCCTCTTGTGGGAGTGGTGACTAGTTGTTCCATAGCATTTGAGTTTATAATTTCCAGGAATCTTTGGGCTAAGGTGCTGGGGCTTGAGTAGTGCTTCCAGTCAATGTTTGGGTAGTTGAAGTCACCCAATATAATGGTGTTCGGAGAGATCTTCATGTTCTCCAATGTTTTCAGGAAAGCTGAATGGGATTCTTGACTTTGAGAGGGTGGTCTGTAGGATGCTATAAACTGAAAAGCAGTCTTGCCCACTGTTAGTTGCACATGGATGGTCTCCGATACTTCGTGCAATGCCACTAACCTGGAGGTGTGGATATCCTTGATAAATATGGAAACTCCTCCTCCTTTTGTGGTTCGGTCCGGGTTTTGGGGCCGAAAAGCATGATATGAGGTATAGCCTGGTAGTGCTGGGGTGCTCTCTGGAGCCTTGAACCAGGTTTCTGTCACTGCACAGATATCGATGTTCTCCATACTGAGGAGAGCTTCAAGTGCGTGCATCTTGAGGTTAAGACTTCTGGCGTTTAGCAGCATTACCCTTAGTTTCTTGTTCCTTGTGCTGTCTATGGGGGTGGGTTTGACTTTTGTGCCTTGCCTAAAAAAGGCACTATGGGGTGGCAAGAGCCTTTGCCAATATCCGAAAGCCCAGTGGTGACAGGTGCAAGCCGTCCCTAGCGAAGCAACGTGGCTTGTCGAGCATGTCATCCCAGGCTGACAGACACTGGATCCCCTTTGAATGACACCAAAATGTTAGCCAATTGTTAAAATCGATAATTTTGTCTTTGTACTGTGGCATAAATCTAGGTGAGGGTAAGATGCTGCTCAAGGTCAGGGTCATACCAGCCTGGGCTACATGATCAGAGAGCTCCTCTATGTCTCTTTTCATGTAGTCCAGGGAGGTACGTCTCAGGTCATTCACACCAGCATGTACAATGATTGAGTCATATTTGTATTTGCTTTGGAGTGACCTGAGTGCTTGCGTTATGTGTCGGATCCTAGCACCCGACAGGCAGCTCACTGTGACCTTCTCTTTATTCAACCTGGTGAGCGGGACGTCAGTGTGTCTGACAATAGAGTCACCTATAACAAGAGTATCAGGTGTGTTATTCAGCCTTAAGGGCTGTGGCTGCTTGGCACACTGACTTTGTGGGTTATGTGTTGTGTGTGTTTTGTTTTGAGGTAGCGTTTGCTTGGATGTCTGCTTTGGAGGTCTCTGTTGCTTAGGTAGATTTTTATTTAGAGCCTCCGAGTATGTTTTGTGTATTTATGTGTTTGGTTCACTGATGTGGTGGGACTATGTGATACTGGAATTGTGTTGTGTGAGGTTACCTTCTCCTCCTGACTGGTTACACCAGTTTTGAGATGAGAGAGCTCAGCCTCCAGTTTGGCTAAATAGTTGCATCTCTCACATATATTTGAACCTGTTTGGAGGAGGAGAGGGTTGTCCGTGTACATGAGACAGTTGTAACAGTGCCTCAAAATTCCCTGATTCACCAGCTGGACTGGAGAGGAAACCATTGACTGACCTTTGGACATGCTAGAGTAATAGGGAAACTGAATTTAAGACGGACCAATAGAGGACAGGGTAATCGTATAGAGTATAAGAGTAAGTAATGCTTATGGTTTAATAGTGCTAACTTGTAGGATTACTTAACTAGACCAGTGAAGGGCCTTAGAATGAGAATATGGTGTTTAAATTGAGAGACAGAGCAGTTCTAAGGGAAAAAGTGAAGAGCAGACTTTGTGGAGCCAGGAATAGTTTAAACCCAATTAGGCGGCATTGCCCGCTATTGCGCTATGCTCAAAAATGTGCAAAACCACGCAAAAGAGGTGTTTAAGAGAGGAAGATGAAGGAGTTTTGGAATTGACCCAGAATGGCCAATAAAACCACAGTTTCAAGTCAGTAACCACTCCCACAGGGGCAGGCAGGCTGCTCAATGTTTTTCACTGCCACTGATCAACAGAGAGACTTTCCTTTAGCCCAAGCAAAAAATGACCTCACAGAAACTTACAAACAGTTCAAGAACAGCAAGCCTGTAACTGAACTTTTTTAAATCTCAGAAAAGTGGGAAAAAAGCAAGATTTTTTTTTTTTTTTTTTTCAGAGATAGCAGAGGTTAACAAGTATCAACAAGTTATAACAGTGCAGTAAATGACCCCACACAAGAGTGCTAGGCCAAAGACAGATAAAATGCAAGTTTTGAGAAAAAACGATTTTAAAAATAAGTGCAAACAGGAAATTCAGTAAACAGCTCTAGGTTGTGCTCTAAATACAGTTACTAATGCAGAAATCAAATTTAACAAGCCAGAAAATGCTCAAAATAGGCGGCTATGCAGAAAAACTTAGCAAATAAACAGAGGAAAAATACTTAAAGTCTCAAAAGTGGCTCCTTTCTTCTCTCAGCATTTTCTCCTCTTGGTGGGTGCTTCACCAACAGCCAACAAGCCTGAAAAGATGCCAAAACCATGAGGCAACCAGGTTTTAAGAGAGGAAGATGAAGGAGTTTTGGAATTGACCCAGAATGGCCAATAAAACTACAGTTTCAAGTCAGTAACCACTCCCACAGGGGCAGGCAGGCTGCTCAATGTTTTCACTGTCACTGATCAACAGAGAGACTTTCCTTTAGCCCAAGCAAAATGGCCTCACAGAAACTTACAAACAGTTCAAGAACAGCAAGCCTGTAACTGAACTTTTAAATCTCAGAAAAGTGGGAAAAAGCAAGATTTTTTTTGTTTTTTCAGAGATAGCAGAGGTTAACAAGTATCAACAAGTTATAACAGTGCAGTAAATGACCCCACACAAGAGTGCTAGGCCAAAGACAGATAAAATGCAAGTTTTGAGAAAAAACGATTTTAAAAATAAGTGCAAACAGGAAATTCAGTAAACAGCTCTAGGTTGTGCTCTAAATACAGTTACTAATGCAGAAATCAAATTTAACAAGCCAGAAAATGCTCAAAATAGGCAGCTATGCAAAAAAACTTAGCAAATAAACAGAGGAAAAATACTTAAAGTCTCAAAAGTGGCTCCTTTCTTCTCTCAGCATTTTCTCCTCTTGGTGGGTGCTTCACCAACAGCCAACAAGCCTGAAAAGATGCCAAAACAATGAGGCAATGAGGTTTTAAGAGAGGAAGATGAAGGAGTTTTGGAATTGACCCAGAATGGCCAATAAAACTACAGTTTCCAGTCAGTAACCACTCCTACAGGGGCAGGCAGGCTGCTCAATGTTTTTCACTGCCACTGATCAACAGAGAGACTTTCCTTTAGCCCAAACAAAAAATGGCCTCACAGAAACTTTCAAACAGTTCAAGAACAGCAAGCCTGTAACTGAACTTTTTTAAATCTCAGAAAAGTGGGAAAAGTGGGAAAAAAGTCAAGAAAGTGCCTGAAATGGCTGGGCACATTTGTTTGTGTGTGTGTATGTTTGTGTGTGTGTTTCTATCTACATTCTTGTCTGTGACTGTGTACGTATGTGTTTTTGTGTATATATGTGTGAGTATGAGTATGTCTGTCTGTGCCTCTGCATGTCTATCTGTGTGACTTTCTGTGTGGATATGTGTGTGTGTGTGTGTGTTTATTGACATTAAATACTTATATAACTTATATTTTGGATATAAAATATTCTTCCAAGAGCAATTACAAATTCTGCAGCAACTTTGAAATATCAGCTTGATTAGAGGAGCTATTTTACATTAAAATATATAATAAAATTGTATATACTAAAAAAAATGACATGATTTAACAAATAGCCCATTATCTAAGTGCAATAATGCTTTCAATATGGCCATTATAAGGGGAAATACTAGCCCTTTTAGGGGTGTAGAGGCCCTCCTACCATGCTATTGTGCTTTACAACACCCATGGGTGGCCATTATTTCTGCTATAACACCCACCTTGTTAGGCATTATAACTTGCTTATTCAATACCATGTAGCTGTGTGTAGATGAATATTGTAAAAGAGAATACATAAACCAACATGAATATCCAAGTCATTAGTTGGGGGGGGGGTCTAATTAGCCATTTGATGTTATTAGTTATTGTATCTCACATATTTATTATTGGAGTGCAGGACCAAATTAGATGTAAATAAATTTCATCTCCTTTCCCACATCTTCAGCATAAGTTCCCTAAATGAATGTTTCTAATCCATAATTTAATCAGTGGCAGCTTGTGATATCAGACTGCAGGACTGCAGCTCCCCCAGCTGTGAACCACAATGGTACAATCTGATAAAGCCTCCAAACCTGCGCATAGAAAGTGAATCCGGACTGCTGCCTTGACAGTCCAGATTCAGGAAGAAGTATTTCAGGTACAGAGTGCAGGATGAAGCTTTGGATTATTGCATGTACAGAGTGCAGCTTTGGATTACTGCAAGTATAGTGTGTGTGTGTGTGTGTGTGTGTGTGTGTGTGTGTGTGTGTGTGTGTGTGTGTGTGTGTGTGTAAAATGCCCCAGTTGATTTATACTGGTGGCTATAGAGAGAAATGAGGATACCTGCTGGTGGTGGTTAGAGAATACCTGAGGCTTGAATCTTCTACCCTGGGTGCAGGTAACACGTGCCTGAATTCCCTACCCACCACCATTTGTGAAACTTTTGCAGAATTTGCCTCATATTTTGTTCTGTTCTGTTCCTCATAAAATCTGTGGTTTCTAAGATTTTAATTTGTTAAATAGTTGATGGTACAGTGGTAGTGTTGTTGCCTCACAGCTAGAGGTTCTCTGGTTTGATACTTGGGAGGGGTGCCTTCTGTGCAGAGTCTGCATGCTATCCCTGTGTTTGTTTGTGGGTTTGCTCTGGTGTCCTCCCATGTTACAAAGACATATGTCTGCAGTATTTCTCCCTGAGCCTCTGCTGAAAATTGGCTTTTGTTCCAATTCAGACTTTCCTGGTTAACAAATGTTAAATAAATAAAATTGACAGGCATTTGAATATCAGACTTCATATTCTTCAGAAAGTACATAGTAACACAAAACATTTTATTCTAGCAAATTTCTAAGTTTAGAAGATGAATATTTGAAATTTGTCCATATTTTTGGGGCTGTATTTCCCCATTATTGGCTTTGTCCAGGTGTTTTGTGCTAAAAGGTTGACAGCTATGGTGAGAACTGAATTCACTAAATGGTAGCTATTTACGTTTCAATCTTCCTTTCTTTCATACAACAGCTGATATGGCATAGTGGTATGTTGCTTTGATTGTTTTGCACAGGGTCCTGAGTTCAAGACTTGGCAGTGAAATGTATTTTAGTAACACAGCATTTTATATTAGCAACTTTCCAAGATTATATAAGCAATGTTTAAAATTTGTCCCTGGTTTATGGGCTTTTGTTCCCCCCAATAAATTTTGGCTTTTTCCAGATTTCTTGTGCTGTGAAGTTAAGAGATACAGTTGAGTGTCAAGTAGATTTGACATGGAGCTGAGAGCTGCTGGGAAAGAGAAGTTTAGTGCTGCTTATGCTGCTGAATCTGCTTGCATTGTTAATAGCACAACAGGTAGTATATTTGCTTTTGATGCAGAAGGCTGTGGGTCTACTCCCACAGGGGGTGGATACTGCCGTACTGAGAATGTCCTCTTTGGCGAAGATACAGGCACTTTATTTGTAAATAAAACAATGAAATATAAAGTTGTTTGCTAACAACAATGTCTTCATTAGTTACAGATCTCTTTAATGTGGAATTATTTAGATGAATTTTACTTCTGCAGAGATTGTACATATTTACTGATACTGGTGGATTATAGAAGTTTGAGTAGACTTTCATAGTGGAAATGTTCTCAGTTGGGCAGTTTTGTTATTATTGGTGCATGCATTTTGTTTCATTGTTTACTGGAAAAATGTTCAAAGCAATAAATTTAAAACACCCTCTAACAACTGTACTGTATTATACAAGGAATATAATTTAATACAATCAGGAAGGTGTACCACACAACACATGTATGTCTTATGTGCAAGGGGCCTATCATTTGAAAACAGCCCAAAGTTAATCTTTATACTAACCAAATATATTTTCTTTGAATGTGGATTTCAATGCTGTTTCAATGAATGTGAGTTTCAAGGGCAGAGAAGTTTTAATGCTAAATCTATTTTCATTGTGAGACTGCATTGCATTGTTTAGCAGATGTCTTAGTGTTTGTGCTGTAAAATGCAAAATAAAACTTTCAAATGAAATCCAAATCATCATAAAAGTAAAGCAGTATGTACATTACAGTGTTTATGGTAAATGGGGTGAAATAGCCAAGTAATGGGACACTGGAATGGCTGCAGGGGGGAGGCTCCATTCGACCATGATTTTGTGAGAGGGAAGGGTGGCAAACTCAAAGACTGCCCCAGCTGAACTATACCTCTCAACTGTCCAGATTTTCACATAATTAATAGATTTCTGTTTCTTATTTTTGGTTTGTTCCTCATAAAATTTGTTTTTTTTGGGCAAATCATTTAGGAATTAAGTCACTAAATAATGACAGACATTGAGTTTCAGACTTCATAACCTTCAGAAAAATGCATGCTAAAGCAAGACCTGTTATTCTATCAACTAAGTTTATACAAGAGCAATTTTTAGTACTGTTTGTATGTTCCCCCAATATATTTGGCCTTGTCCAGATTTCCTGCATTAACAGGTTGAGAGGTACATGCAAATAAATGGCTTTATAGAATTAGGCATATTCAAACCTCTCAACTGTCCCCGATTTTGTCTCAAAATGTTGCTCTCCCTCTAATAATCCCTCTGCAAAATAGCAATTTTGGAAGAAAATGTGGAGGGTTTACAATTAATAAATAACTGTAATAATCAGAGTTATAGATTGCTTTTATTTCAGAAATGCATGTAGATTTGTTTATTTTGTCAGCTGCTCAAGTTAACAGTACTAATATTAAAAAGTGTCCTCCTTTGACAGGTTCCCAGCTGTATTGTGCGGCTATTTTATATTTTTGCATCACATTTTTGGTTTTCTGGAAAATTAGTGGCAAATCATTAAAGACTGAAGTTAGAAAATAATGACAGTCATTTGAGTTTCAGATTTCATACCCTTCAGAAAATTCATACTATTGCAAGACCTACTATTCTATTAGAAAGTTTATAAGAGCAATATTTAAATATTGTCCTTATTTTGGGGGCTTTGTCTCACTTCTATGCTGGCTTTGTCCAGATTTCTTACCCTGAGGTTGAGAGATATGACAAATGTGTCAGTGCCATCACAGTCAGCCAGAGACATTTAAAATTGTGACATACTTGTTGCACCCCACTCCACCATGTAGTGACTCTGGATGTGTCCAAGCAAAGCAAAGAGCAGTTATGCAGTGTAAGTTTGTAGAGTATCCCCCCATCCAAAGTAGACATAAGTACTACAGTGGCTTTTCATCTGTCATTGGATGATTTTGCAGAATATTTTGGTTTTCTGTCATATTTGTATTATTCAGAAAGTGCTTGTTGCTCTGTGTTTAAGTAGCAATGCTTTCATGACCATCAGATAAGCTTGTCTGAGATTGTAAGATGCAAGTAAGCTTTAATAAGCATACTGTTAAAGAATTGCCAACATTGAAAGCCTTTTTGTTGTTGCCATGCAGATAATACTTACATAACTAGATAATGTATAAGCCTTGGGTATTGCAATGCATACAACAATATTTGTAATAAAGGACAGGATTACTGTATTTTAAGAAGCTCATTATCTTTGTTGGAGACTTGCAGTCATCTTTGCAGGCTTTACCTGTAAACTAAACAGAATGCCAATCTAGCATGTGTGGTCCATAACCTATGCAATAATTCTTTAAGCAATTTATCTTAAGCTTGTTTCTTGTTTGCTGTTCATTTTTTACTTTGATCATGTTTTCCCCATGAAACAAGTAGATAGTTGTCAGGCAGCATGTCTTTTTGGATAAGAAACATTTTTACAAGTGGGGGTATCACAGAGATTGCTACTTTCAGCATGTTACTTGGTACTTTTGTAAAGCTGAATATAAATTATAATTAGAATTGCAGTGCAAGGAAAAGTGGTTTGAGTTGAGTGCTAATTGTTTATCTTATACTTGACTTTGACTGGAATTCCAGTAATGTATTCAAAAACTAATTTATTTTTTCATGCCTTACAACCTTTTTGTTTCCATCTAGATATTAAGTAAGCTGTCATGCAGCCAATGCATTAAAATATTTTTTTTCTTCTACACTTCATTTGTCTTGATTGGACTCTCATAATGATGGTTTGGCACCCAGGACAGTGTATTTAATTAAAGTTTCAGTTTTTTGGTTTTGAGCATAGCTCCTCCCCTTTCTGGTTGGCCACATCCCTTCCCATTGGCGCCACCCATTCAGCTGTTTCCTGCAGCCCCCCTTTGATTTGAAGCCACGAGCCGCCACTAAATTTAGTGGGTGTCATTTGTCATATATGTATGGGTTGTAAATATCTAAAGTATGTTGAAGGGTGAATGTTTATATGTCTGAAGTCTCCCTTATCAGAATTCATTCCTGGTTTGTCAACAGACCTTTTAACAACTTCAAAAAAAAAAAAAAAATTTGTTTTAAGTATGTTGCTTGATCTGTCATTTGTGCCATTATTTGTATGTAGGTTATATGTATTTTGAGTCCTAACTTGCACTTGTTTTTACCCAATTTCTCATCTATTGAGACCGTTCTGGAAGGGCAGATTTTTCTACTTAACGATTCTGGAAATATTTTCTCTTAACCCCCTAGAAGTGTCAGACATGCCCGAAAGATCCTGGTGAAAGTGAACAGCAATAGTATGTTCATCCCACTTGTCATTTGTCTAATATAGACCCTTCTTGATCCATTATCACCATTATTTTATGTTTTTTACCATCAATAAACAAATGTAGATTAGCCCATAGTCTAGGTTCTACTAAAATAGTTGCATTGTCAAAGTGTCCTTTGTTGCTCTTTAAGCAGAACATTTTCAATCAAAGGACTGCATACCACATGAGAGAGAGATTTCTCTACTTTTGTAATGGGTAATGCAATGATTGACATTTCTACCTTAAACCAACCTAATTCTGGGCTGTAGCATATTACTTTACTATAGATGTCACACTGTAGTTCATAGATTAGTACTAAGCTAACTGCCCTTTTGGGCCATTTGAAGCCTAGCCAGTTATCCCATGTGAGAATCAAACCCTGCACCTTGTGTCTTTAAGGTAAACACCTTAACCATTATGTCATCCTCCACAAAAAAAAAACAATAAACCAAGACCTATAAAAACTGAAATAAAGATTTTTTTCTGCTTTTTAAGGGTTTCTTTCCTTACCATAGAAAATCTGATACAAATGTTTGGTGTTTATTACTAAAATTGGTGTATATCAAACTATGGGGATATCTCTTTAGAAACAAGGCCTTTGGAACAATATATATTTGTATCTCCCTAATTGTGCAAATACACAGGATAAAAAAATTCTTCCATAAATTTATTTTTTGAATAACATCTATGATAACCATCTTGGTATTAATTTCAGAATTTTGATAGGTAAATGCCCATATAAACTCATTCATTAACAATACCTACCTGTAACCCTGAACTATTTATAAACACTTGTGATGCTATTAGCACTAGTAAAGATGATTTAGTTTTCAAATAGATTAAGAATAATCCTGCTGTTTGAGAGAAAGGGTCAATAGTACTTGGTATTCTGCAGTGATAACTTTATAAATATTACTGTGATCTGTAAATGCCTGACCATGTCTGTCCTTCAGGCTTGCAACTACCACCCTGTTCATTTTCTCTTGAGAGTACTTTGCCTATACTTTAGGTGATTTAATGCCCTTAGTCCAGTAAAACTGGCTATCTCTATCACATTTATCCTGAATATGTCTATATTTAAGTGCCATTTTTTCTTGTTGTTTTATTTAGTTCAAAAAATTTGAGTTTATCCTTATAGTCTCCTGTTGTGCAATTGCCCTCCTAGAATTCCTAAATCTAACAGTTTCCTTAGTCTCCTAGCCTTAAAAAGGGAGTTGCAATGATTTTAAGACAATGTTTAAAGTGAACCCAGCTGTAGTAAGTATCTTAATTGTGCCCTTTACAGTTCTCAATATGAGGAAATTTATTCCATAAGAAGCTCTGCCTTGCCTTTGGTTCTGAGTTACAAAGGATCCAGCTTCCAAATTAAGAGTGTGGCTCCTATTCAAGTTACACCATTCACATTTTTCAACATGGCATGATCTGAAAGTTATAAAAATATAATTGACAATTCCATGACCTTAGATGTAGTCATTCTAGATATAAAAAAAAAATACTTTTATGTTTTTGCAGGGGGGAAAGCCCTCCTGCACCCCCCCACGTGGGGGCCTGTGCCCCCCACCCCCCTACTTAAATATTCTCACTCTGAGGTTGCACTACAGTGGGGGAAAGGGAATTTTCCCTTATCCCCACTGTAGTGCGATCTCTGCAACAGGCATACTTACGCGAAAGTACCTTTCGGTGATAAGCAATTTTGCACAAGTATGCCCAGCTGAATCTGTTTCGGTTATGTTGCCTTTCGGTGATCCATACGGATCCCATATATATATATATATATATATATATATATATATATATATATATATATATAAAATGTGGGATATATAGGTATATTATTGTGTGTCCTTGTGTAACATTCTCTAGCAATCATCTAAGTCCAATTCAAATGCTGATATGTTTATTTCCTTGGTCGTTTAGGTGATCTAATCTGTCCCACTGGTTTTCTACCACAGTATGTTTCCATAACTGTGTTAAAATTCCCCCACCCTATAAAGATGAGCTTCCACTGCTTTCTAATAGCTTATAGTGACCCTATATTATCTCCAGGAAGTCACATTATCATTATTAGGTCCCTAAAACTTAGCTAAGATGAAAGTGGTGCATGGTTTCCTAACCTCAGCTAGCAACCAACAAGAGTGGTACATGGTGTTCTAACCTAAGCTAATAACCAGTGAGAGTGGTGCATGGTACCCTAACTTTAGCTAGCAACCAATGAGAGTGGTACATTGTGCCCTAACCTTAGCTAGCAACCATATACCTATGTTGTCCTGTTTGTTATGCAAAACCACCAAGTTTAGAAAATTAGGAATCAGAACAATACTGATGTTGCTTTTATTTTTTTATTTTAATAATGCTAATTTGATCTTATTAATGTTGACCTCATCGGTTAATACATCAGGTTTGTGGCAGTTACCCTCTCCCTTAATGTTCCATGTTGCAGCTGCTACTGTATCTATTCTTCTGTTCCACTCCTGAGATGCTCGTAGCTGTCTGGCCATTTTTTCATTTTGGTTTACATCTGTATTTGACACACTTGTGGCATTGATCTTACTGACTTTCTGAATAATGACAGTATTTTCTCTAGGATATTAGTTAATTAATTCAACAATATTGGCTGGTACTAAAGGGTGTATGAGATAGTGAAAAAAATCAACACAATTTGATGGCTACTGTTAGTAGGTTTTGACTTTATTACTGTAACTGATCATATTCAAACTCAACATCTTCCCTCATTGCTATAGCAACCTTAAACTAGTCTCTATATGCACTTTGTGTGTCAAACACTCCTGAATTTGAATACAATCACAACAATTAAAAGCAGATAAAACTGCTTTAAAAATGTATTTATTTATTTAAATTTATTTACTGGAGTAGAACTCTGATCAAACAATGATCAATTACAGGCTCAGCCTAGGTTTTTTTCTCCTAGTAATCCATGCTAGTAAACAAGGAAAATGGAAAAAGAAGGAAGTTAGAAATGGCCTGCAGTTTCCCAATGAGCATTTTCAAGGTATCTGCATACATCATTTAACAAGGAAATAATGCTTCTTTGTCAGGTACTGTGAATTGTGGAACATGAAGGCTAGCATGCTTGAAGAAGCTATAGACACCCCTAGAACTCAAACACATGCATCCTACAGGAACGTAACTCAAAACCAAAATCTGCAAAAAAATGTTCCAACAAAAAGGAGGACTTCACAACAAAGTTATGTTTAGTGTTTCCTTTCTTTTTAGTAACAATAACTTCTTCAGAACATACCATTTTAAAACACAAACTTAAATAAACCTCCACCATTCCATGTGACTATGATTAGCAAATCAAAAATTCATGTAGTCTTAAAGAAACAGTATCTAATAAACTGTTATTACCTGAGTATATATTAAAACTTAAATAATGCATTACATTCAAAAAGAACTGTCACAAGGAACTCTTTACATTGCAATCTTTGTGCTTTTAAAAACATTTAAAAATAATGTAATCATTTAGTCCTGGTAACTTATCAGCAGCCAAAATAATTTGCCAATTTCTGATTGGGTAATTATACCTCTTTATTTGTTTTCTTGTTTATGTGTGTGTTTATCTATTTATTTGTCTACTTATTTACTTTTATCTATAACAATCATACTCCTTTTTATCTCCAGTGATGCAGTGTTTTTTATTATCTTGTGCAAAATATATTTACTTCAACTTTCTGTGTAACACTGAATGCCACAGAAGGCACACTATATGAAGTGTGTGGCAAGCATTCCTATAGAAGACCATAACAATTATGTTGGTCTTGAAAAGTTAAAGTATTCAGAATATCCAGAAATCAGCTGGTTAGATCAAGGAGACAAGTATATTATTTACTTTGTAGGGAAATGGTAAATGCTATGTGCAGAAGAAATGACTGGACTTATCCTTAATTTATCAGGCAGAAGAGAAGTCTAAAGCATTGGCTGCCATTTCAAGCCTGAGGAAAAAAAAATCTGTCCTAGATCTGATTGCAAGGGTTCTATTCTTGTATGTAGGTTATGGTACTGATCGACTTTGTTGAAAATACAATTGAAAATACATATCTGTGTTTTTCATGTTTACATGTAGCACCCTTTGAGCACTAAAACTATCTGTGGGAGAAAAAACATCTGTATGATAACGTTAGTAAAGAAGGATACCTATATGTACTTTTCAGTATTTATTATACCAAACATGCCTTTCATAGCTTGGACCACCCTAGAAATCAGGATAAATATGCTTGTTTTACCTGAGAGCTAAGGGAACACCTGGCATGGAAATTAGCCTTATAAAGAAACATTGTCTCTTCACTCAAGAGAAAGAACAGGCTGAGAGCATTCTGATTAGTATACCCAAATTGTCAACAAAACTATCTTCTATGATTTACTTGTAGTCATTTTTACGTCAAGAAGCTGGCAGGGTTCATCAAAAAGAACTCCTTAACATACTGGAACATGGCTCATTTCCCTCTGTATTTGCCAACTGGAGCCATACCATGTTAACTTCTAAATCTGTTTGAAGGAAATGACATCTCCGCTATGCAGTATTTTTAAATCTCCTTGGTAACTAATTGGCCCTTTAGAATTCCTTAACAATATCCAGCAAAAAAAAATAAATTGGCAAGAAAATATTAAATCTATTTTTCAATTCACTGCCTCATGTTGAACCATGAACAAAATGTATGAATGTATGCTTCACCGGATATTGTTGTAGCTCTGGCGCTAGAAACATCGTATGCATTAAACAGGCACAGGTTCCCTCTGTTTCAAATTTAGATGTCACCGAATTGTGATACCAATCCCTTGCTTTGTAATTTACCTTTCTGTAGAAGAGAGGTTTGTTTTTTAAGGGGACTGCCAGTTATAAAACATATGGCTTGCAGAATTCCTGCTCCTAGAAATCACTTGGGCATTGGCAAAAGACTGCTTCACAGTACACAATAGGTACATGTGAAAGAAGATGCATTACTCAGACTTCTGTAAAATTAAGATAACATGTTTCACTTACATTATATTACTCATACTGTAGGCACCATCTTTGTCTCTTCTTTGGCCTATCAGTTTTTGTGATTTTTTTTTTGTGTACTATTACTTTCTTCTAAAACGGGGGGGGGGGGGGCTCATCCTTCCCATTTTGGGCTGATTTCTATGCCTTTCAACTTTTTGGCTTAAAAATGCCTGTGTTTGTGCATTTTTCGCATCGTGCAGCCATGCGGGGCTATGGTTAAACCATTCCAGGTGCCAGAAAGTCTGCTCTTCAAATTTTCCCTTAGAACTAGCTGGTTTCTCAGTAGTAGCACTAAGATCTGAACCCCTGTGACTAGCACTTGGTCTAGAACCTGCTGAAAAGCACTAGGAAGCCTTAAACTGATACAAGCACTCAACTCTACTTGTTAATAAGGAGAAATTAATCGTAGGCACAAAACAGCCTATAACTGCAAAGTACCTTGCAAAGGTAAGGGAAAACAGCTCTTGTACTTTACAAAAAAGCACCTAAATAGGCATGTCCAAGGGTCAATTCTGGTGATTTCTCCTGTCCACCTGGTGAATCTGGGCATACTGGGGCAATGCAACAACTGCCTCATGTACACAGCAACCCTCTCCTCCTACCACCCAACACTACAACCTGCGAGAGATGCATTTACATAGCCAAACTGGAAGCAAAGCTCTCTCCAGCCAAGATTGTGCTAAACAGTCAAGAGGAGAAGGTTAACACCTGTGCTACACCTCAAGCAACACATAGCCCTTCAAAACCCACACCATCAACACCCACACATAGCAACACTAAAACCACATATGCGGAGGCCCTTAACCTTAACCTGTCCAAGCAACAAGGACCTCCGAAGCTGAAACACAAACAAACACCAGTCACAACCAAAGTGACACATAGCTCACATCAGTGTGTCACCCAACAACAGCCCCTAAGGCAAGACAACGTACCCAACACTTTAGTCATAGGTGACTATATAGTCAGGCACACTGATGTCCCACTTACCAGGCTGAACAAGGAGAAAATTATAGTCATCTGCCTGTCAGGTGCCAGGATTCACCACATAATGCATGTACTCAAGTCACTCCACAGCAAGTACAAATACGACTCTGTCATTGTCCATGTTGGAGGGAATGACTTGAGACGTACCTCCCTGGACTATATGAAAAGAGACATGGAAGACCTCTCAGATCATGTGGCCCAGGCAGGTATGACCCTAGCCCTGAGTAGAATCCTGCCTTTGCCCAGAATGATACCACAGTATAAGGACAAAATGATTGACTTCACCAATTGGCTAAGCTTCTGGTGTCATTCAAAGGGGATCCAGTATCTGTCTGCCTGGGGCGACATGATCAACAAACCACGATGCTTTGCCAGAGATGGTCTGCACCTGTCACCCCTGGGATTCAGGTACTGGCTAAGGCTCTTGCCACCCCTATAGTGCCCTTTTTAGGCAAAGTTCAAAGGACAAAATCACCACCATAACAGGTACAAGCATGCAAAATCTGAAGGTAATGCTACTCAATTCTAGAAGTCTAAACCTCAAAACGGACTCTCTTAAGGCACTCCTAAAAATGGAGAACATCGATATCTATGCAATAACTAAGACCTGGTTCAAGGCTCCAGAGAGCACCCCTGCAACACCAGGCTACAACTCTTACCACACTTTTTGGCCACCAACCAAGACCAGAACACTAAAGGTGGAGGAGTGTCCATATTCACCAAGGATATTCACACCTCCAGGCTAGTTGCTCAACACAATGCATCTGAAATTCTCCAGGTGCAACTAACACTAGGTAAGACTGCAATACAAATTGTAGCTTGCTACAGATCCCCCACCATGCCCCAAGAGTTTCAGTACACCTTTCTAAACATACTGGAAAATATTAAGATACATCCAAACACCCTAATATTGGGTGATTTCAACTACCCTGCCATTAACTGTGAAATCTACTCGGGTACCAACACCTTTTCCCAACGGTTCTTGGAATTCATAAATTCCAATGCCCTAAAACAACTAATCCATTATCCCACCATAGGCTCCAATATCCTAGACCTGGTCATTACCAATATGGGGGATAGATGCTCCACACCACTGGTCATCCCGTCATTGGTCAGGTCTGACCATAAGCAAATCACCCTTGACATCCACATCCCACCCCGCAGTAAGCAAACCTCTGTAAAAAACTTCTCCAAAGCCAACTTCATGCTACTCAAGTCAGAAGTGACAAACTTCATGACACCCATGCAGATGGGAGCTGAAAGTTCGACTGCTGAATTGTACACTAAGGCACTGTATGAGCACATCCACTTATGCATGAATCGTGCCATCCCAAATAGAACCAAGACACTCTCCTCCAAAAAAAAGGAAGCCATTCTGTTGGTCCCCTGCCATAAACAAACTATACAACAGAAGAAAGAAAGAAACTGTTGCAGAAAAGAGGAAAATCCCAGGATGCAAAAAACTCCCTTACCTGCCTCAGTAAGAAGCTAAGATCCCTCATAAAATCCTTCAAAGCTAGTTGCAACAATAAAATTTCCAAAGATTCCAAAGACAACCACAAGGCATTCTATAGTTATGTCAAGAATCTAAATGGCAATGCTCAGATATGCTCTGAGCTACAACAGAATGGCATTAAATATACTGATCCGAAGGATATTGCCAATATCCTGGCAGATCGATTTAATGCCAACTTCACCCCCTCTCACCCCCTAAAGGGCCCATATCAATACCAAAAGATTGCCAAATTCCGGTAATCATGGCCATACAGGTAGAAACCACACTCTCCAAAGCTAAGAACACAGCATCCATGGGACCAGATGACATCCCGGGCTTTGTATTACATGAACTACAAAATGAACTGACACCTCGCCTAAGTGTCATATTTAATCATAGCCTCATCTCAGGCTTCATGCACTCTGAGTGGCGCACAGCTACAGTTATCCCACTCCACAAGGGGGGGATCCATCTTGGATCCCAGGAACTACCGTCCCATCAGTCTGACGAGCCACATCTGCAAGGGCATGGAACACATTATCATGGAACTTATAAACAAAGACATTGGCAACCTTCTAACACTGGACCCCACCAAGTTTGGGTTCATGAAGGGCCGATCTTGTCTTCTGAACCTGATTGACTTCTTCGAATCAGTCTCCAGAGCTGTGGATTAGGGTAAGGCGGTCCACACAGCCTATCTGGAGCTCGCCAAGGCCTTCGACACCATCCCCCTCTCTGGAATCATAGATAAACTTACTAAGCTGGGCATAAATCCCTACATCACTCAATGGGTTGCCAACTGGCTTACTGACAGAACCCAAACTATAAAAGTAGCCGACTCCATATCCAGCTCCATTCAAGTGACAAGCGGAGTACCTCAGGGTTCAGTCCTGGGACCGCTCTTGTTTGGCATCTACTTCTTTGAAGTACAGGCCAACACTAAAGGACTCTGGCTAGCAAAGTTCACAGATGACTGCAAACTGGGAGACATTATTGAAGCCCCAAATTATGTGGATATTCTACAAAAGGGCCTTGCAGAAACAGGTGCTTGGTGCCAGAGACATGGGCTCAAGCTTAATGCCAAGAAATGTATAGTTATCCCCTTTGGGAAAAACATGTACCCATGAATTACCACATAGGTGGCAGTACACTAAACACTGAAAGTGTGATGAGAGGCTTAGGGACACAGGTGGACAGTGGTCTCACCTTTGATAACCACATTGCCACAACAGTCAGGTAATCCTTCTATGTGGCACACCTCATCACTAAGGGCTTTTTATCCAGAAAAAAGGAAGTCATTGTCCCACTGTACGCATCCCTCATTATACCCATTATAGAGTACAATGCCCCATTTGGTATGTACCTCACAAGACATCTGCAACAGCTGGAAAGGCCACAGAAATAACTCACTAAAAGAATCACAGGCCTAAAGCAGATGCCCTATGTTGACCGTCTAAAAAAACTCCAGCTATAATCTGTGGCATATCATCTACTCAGAGGCGATCTCTGCTTAACATACAAGGCCATGTCAAACCCTGAGCTGTTGGACATGCTCCACTTAAAGAAATCCCAATCCCACAGAGCCACACACTCCAGGGATCTAAACCTTGTCATCACAATGAACAAAACATGCTGGAGGGATAGGTCCCTGACCCAGAGACTCCCCATACTCTGGAATAGATTGCCCATACATGTCAAGCAGAGTGCCTCCTTGGCCCTCTTCAAAAGGAACCTTGATTTTTGGATGGGAGATAGGAAATTCACCCCGGGGCTCACGTCAGTCACCCTGCTGGACAGGGGTCTAGGGCAGTAAATATTGTGGGAAGAAATAGCCAGGGAATTGTTATGGCTAGGCTTGTATAGGCCCTAGGGCCAATAGCCTAGTACCAACCTATGAACCTATGAGCCTGGCCTGGCCCCATTATAGGAATGTTTCCGTATTTTGAGGATTCTGCACTGTCATCTTTTCCAGTCCCGGCATCAGTGTGCCTACCAGGATTGGGCACATTTTTATCCTGGGTCTTGTGCACCCAGCTCTCTTTTTTTAATTTTTAACCTACTTCTGTCCATGATATATGCTATATAAATACAGGGGTTCCTATCACATAGTTGAACTTGTACAAGTTTGAACCCCATATGATCCAGCGTTTAAATGGAAATCTCCATGAGGGGAGGTTTCCATTCATTTCAATGTGGTGCGATCTCAGAGCTGGTATATTTAAGTAGCGGGGGGTGTAGGGGGGTACAGCCCCCTATGTGGGTGGTGCAGTGGGGGCTTGCCCCCTGCTTACAACAGTTTATTTTGTTTTTACTTCTTTTTTTTATCACTAGCCGAAGTTTTGTAACTTCGAATGGAATGGTTCGAACATTCCGTGTTCGAAGTTATAAAATTTTGACTATGTGATATAGACCCTAAATACAGTATATATATCAGTGTTGTCTTGGTGAGGTTTTGTGAAAAACAGGGTCCACCTCATGAAGGTACTCACCAAGACTTGAGGATGAATTTAATTTCAGCAATACTACTCTCCTTTGCTTGCTGACTTCTCATCTCTCTGTTTGGACCCCAGGTAAGCACCATCATTTTCATCATTTTTTTAATTTTGTTGTTGAACTGTAAGAGGTAATATATGAAAACAAATGTTTTTTTTAGGCAGAAATTCATAAACCCGTCATATAAAATTAAGACAATGTACTATTCATTTTCTAGGTCAAATAGTTTCAATGATTTCTGACAGTGCCACTTTTCTGTCATAAGATGAACTGAACTAAAACGAAAAGTCGCACAAGCCACGAAACTCCAAACAAATACTGATTTATTTAAGTTAAGTGCTTTTCGTTGCCGCATAGGCAGTAACTTCATCAGACATTAAACAGTACACTCTGATAAAATAAATAGGATAAAATGAGGATCATGTGATCACATAAAAAGTCAGCTGAATTGCATCTCATGAATATTGAAACTCATGAGGATTAAGAATTAAAAAACTAAAATAATAGTGTTACGCATGGTCAGTTCTTTAGTGACAATTAACATACAAAAACGTGCTTGTAAAATGAAAGTAAAAGTATATATACAAAAAAGTGTGTGAAAATACTTAAGGTGTCAAAAAATTCTATAAATTGTTGACTAACATTCGCATTTTACATGTCAAAAAGGTTGTATATGTGTGACTACTAGGAATAGTAACTCTGACAGATTGTCGAAAGTACTATGTTGCTAATACATGCTACTCTAAAAATCTGTCTTGTACAAGTGTGCCACTTTAAATACAGATATTAGATTACATAAATAAGGTTGTTCTGCATTACTGTAAAAGTAAAAACTTCGCTATCATTAAATGTAGTACTAGAAGATAAACCCCTAATACTTTAAGTGGAGTACTCTATTCAGTCCTATTATAAATGGACCAAATTACAGAAGTTACAAAACACATGCGTCGATAGAGGCTTCCTATCTGGTTAAATTTTTTAGTTTGAGTAAGCATGCTATGTTACAAGACTCGTTGAGTCCTGGTGGTAAAAAAGCATTAAGTCTAATTTGCCAAGATAACTCACATTCCTCCAGGAGTCAATTAATAGGGCCCCCCCGATGTTAATTTGCATATGATCAATTATTGTGAATTTAAACTTATGGTCCTTATTGGTTATTGTGTGTCTTGCCAAAGGGTTCTCCAATTTCTGTCTGCTTATAGCATAGGTGTGTTTGTAAATTCTATCATGTAACCTACGTTCAGTTTTTCCAACGTAAAAGGCTGGACACGAACAAGACCTTGCAAGGTAGACCACAAACTTGGAGTTACAATTGTATTTCCCTTTAAGAATAGAGGGGGCCCTATTAATTGGCTCCTGGAGGAATGTGAGTTATCTTGACAAATTAGACTTAATGCTTTTTTACCACCAGGACTCAACGAGTCTTGTAACATAGCATGCTTACTCAAACTAAAAAGTTTAACCAGATAGGAAGCCTCTATCGATGTATGTGTTTTGTAACTTCTGTAATTTGGTCCATTTATAATAGGACTGAATAGAGTACTCCACTTAAAGTATTAGGGGTTTATCTTCTAGTACTACATTTAATGATAGCGAAGTTTTTACTTTTACAGTAATGCAGAACAACCTTATTTACGTAATCTAATATCTGTATTTAAAGTGGCACACTTGTACAAGACAGATTTTTAGAGTAGCACGTATTAGCAACATAGTACTTTCGACAATCTGTCAGAGTTACTATTCCTAGTAGTCACACGTATACAACCTTTTTGAAATGTAAGATGCGAATGTTAGTCAACAATTTATAGAATTTTTTGACACCTTGAGTATTTTCACACACTTTTTTGTATATATACTTTTACTTTCATTTTACGAGCACGTTTTTGTATGTTGATTGTCACTAAAGAACTGACCATGCGTAACACTATTATTTTAGTTTTTTAATTCTTAATCCTCATCAGTTTCAATATTCATGAGATGCAATTCAGCTGACTTTTTATGTGATCACATGATCCTCATTTTATCCTATTTATTTTATCAGAGTGTACTGTTTAATGTCTGATGAAGTTGCTGCCTATGCAGCAATGAAAAGCTCTTAACTTAAATAAACCAGTATTTGTTTGGAGTTTCGTGGCTTGTGCGACTTTTTGTTTTAGTTTATTAGTTTGTTTTGTTATTCAGTTTGTTTATAAGATGAACTGAAAACAACTGAGGAAAAAAACACAGCTAAAACATTAATCATAGTGTTTTGGTGAATTTAGTTAAGTTTGAATTACCAAAATACTTTAAAACTATTCATTCAATAATTCTCATATAACCCACTTAATCCAATTCAAGGCTGCAGCAGAGTCATTTTCTGTTCCAGTACTAAGTGGATACAGAGCAGTAAAACTAACACTGAACAGGGTGCCTGCCAACTGCTGGACACATACACATTTAAATCACTTACAGGTAATTTGTTAGACCACCAAATCACCTATGTCTTTGGGATGAAACTGGAACATGTAGTAAAAACACACTCAGACACATGGAAGACTTCTAGACTCTGCAGAAAAGGCACTCTAGCCAAAAATGAGACAAGAGGATGAGCACTTTGATTTGGTGGTATTAACCCCTTTCCCACTGTAGATATAGATATGCTAATTCTTGCACAGAACACAAACAGGCATTGCATCTGCAAATACATTGATACATTTTAAAACAACTATGATGACAGTAGCTTCACAGACAAATTAGTATGATAAATAAAATATTTTGGGGAACTTCAAGTCTATCCATGTTATAAAAAGTAAATAGAAAAAAACGAGACAAAATTTTAATTGATGGAAAAATTGTGATTAGCTGAAGTTTTTTTGCTGCTGAGATTCTTTCATATTGTATACTTTTGAAGTGATAGATTGCAATGCATTGTAACCTGTTTCTAATTTGTTTGCCTAATACAAGCTTTTGGCTGCAAAAAAATGTTAATCTCCAAGGAGCTTACAGTCTCTTTCTTGGGATGAAAAACCTTCAGAAAATTTTTCGCCAAGTCTAGTGCTCAGTCCAAAAATGTTAGAAAAAGTCACCGTGAAGTTTGACAGGAAAAAAAATGTAATCATTTTTTAAATAATTTTAGGGGAGAAAGTTCCTCATTTTAAAAGTACAAGGAACAGACCCCTCCAAGCATTGCATGTGAGGACAATTTGACTGTGCCTTCTTCTCACTACATAATTCTGCTCCCAGATCTGTGGACTTACCCAGTGGTGTAAGCATTTGCTCTAGATGATAGTCACTGATGATGTGACATCCCAACCCCATGTGCAAAAATGGGAAGAAGGTTTACAGGTTGGTACTAGGTTAACTGCCCTTGTGGGTCATTTTGAGCCTAGCCAATTTCCCTCAAATGTGAGAATCAGGCCCTGTACCTAGTGTCTGTGATGTAAACACCTTAACCATTATACCAACCCCCAACTCCCAAAGGGAGTTGTAGATGAATATAGGAATGGATTAATGGATGTATGGATGTATGGGTGGATGCATAGTTTGGAACTGTATGTGATTGCTCACTGAAGCACTGATTTAGGAAAACTCTTGTTCAGCCAGAGGTGTCATGACAGCTGGATGTAGTACGCCATCTGCTTATACCTCTTAACCTCTATATGTGGAGAGTCAAAACTCTTCAAAATTATGGTCATTTAAATGTCTAAAACCAGAGATACTTTATTACCATAATATCAGCAATTCATCAGCATATGATGACTACTCTTTCAATTAGGTTTACTGGTTATTGCACATACGTTTAAATCATATTCAAACACAAAACAACAATGAAACAGACTGACAGAGGAAAAGGTCACAGTAGATTTCTTGCACAGTTAGATGGACAGTACCTGTTATTTATATACTTAGATGGACAAGTATTTAGAACACCTGTGACATGTATTTGGATTGGGGAAGGATACTAGGTCATTTAGTGAAAACCCATGCAGACAAAGACAGAAACTGTACACCTAAACAGCAGGTAAGACAGCAGAGACATGATGAGGAGAATAAACCATTGTAATAATCCTCTATAAGTAGAATTCGTTAAGGGGAGATGGGCTTCTGACATATTGTTTCATTACTACCTAGCTGTTCAGGGAACAAAAGATCAAGTAAAATGTGTTTTTCTTAGTATCATATGATCAGCTGTGAGTTTCACTTGGATGTCTTAACCGATCTGAAATTACAAGGGAATTTTTAGACTATGTCTATAGCACTGATGATTCATTAGGACCGTCTCTATGCCTTCTGTCTGAGTAGAGGTACTAAGCATGGACTCCTTTCTGCCTCTCTCTCTATCTCTCTCCATGCTTAGTGGTAGAGACTCTGTCTCTAAATTTGTATCACTGTAACATGACAGATATCTCTATCTGCCAATGAGATATGTTGTTAGCACAGGTGTGCTGTGGATAGAGTAGACCTGGAATACTCTTCCCATTATTCTAAAAGTTATGGATATTTCTGAATATGTCTCAGGGTTAGACTTTAACAAGCTCACATTCACTATTTCTCCAGTGGTCACAGTTGTTACTAACCTACCAAACACCATAGCTCTTTCAAACTACCTGTAAACACTACAGGTTCTGTTAAGTATTTTGGTGTTGCTATGACCCAGTCCAGTCAAGTACTAATCAGTAAACTCTTGAACCCCTGCTTAAGAAAAAATACAAAAAGCTAAGTGAATGGACAGACTGTTGCTCACAATCTTTACCAACAACTGCTGCAGGCCTCATAGTTATAACATCAAAACTTTTAGCATTTTTCTTCTATATCCTTCATGTTGGCAAAATGAAAGCACTCAACTGTGATTAAAATTTGTGTCTCCATTCCACGCTTCTGGTATATTTTTGTTATTATGTGTGGTTTTACGTCATTGGTGGCATCCAATATTTTTTATTTTAAATTCTATTTGTGCAAAAAGGTGGTGCAAGAGTTTATATGTAATGGTTATTTTTAGTGGTGCAAAAATAGACTTTAAAAGAAAAAATATTAGATGCCAGCAGTGAGGTAAAATGACTCCTAATAACAAAAATACACCATAAACAGGGAATGGAGACACAAATATTAATCCCAGTTGAACACTTTTGTTCCAGCAATTCAGTCTTCTTCAGAAGTGGATAAAATACTATTAAATTATATTTAAATACTTTAATTTGCAAAAGATGAAAGTCATGTGACAAAAATTCTCACTTCTTTAAAGAGACATCACTTAAAAATATATATGCATTTACATACAGAAAACATAATCCAAAAACAGCATTAAAAATATTTGTGTGTATGCTTTCTTCTACAATTTTTAAGCACACTTTTGATATTCAAGTGAACATTAAGGATGGTGGAAAGACTTGTATCAAACTAAATCTGACACATAAATTCTTTGACTTCTAACTTATTATTAGGAACTCCCCATACCATCATAATGTGCACTATCAAGAATAGAAAAGGAGAACTTTCTGAAAGCAATACAAGTCAATGAATGTCTAGCCAGTGCATCATTAAAATTCCAGTTCTCGATGGCATAAAAGTGCTCAACAATATGTTTATTTATCCAATGTAAAATAAGGAATATGTCACACAAATTGCACAATATACAACTCCCTCTAAACTGCAAGGCTTTCTAAAATGGGGAACAACTATCTCTCCCTTTGTATACTGTATACAACTATACTGTCATTAATTAATATAAACCACTGAGAATTCAAGCACTTAAAGGTACCTATAGTAAACCCCTTGGAAATATCAAGGGAGATTTTAGGATGCTCAAGTAAACTCCTAACATTGTTTCCCTTCTTACCAATAAATATCAGCACATTGCCCACATGACAAAGTATGTCAGGATGCCCAGAAAAAAATGTCCAATTACCACTCACTTTCTTTTTGATATCTCCACCATCTGCATTATAAATCACTATCAAAGAATAACAAAACATTTTTATTACTCACTGAAATACCATCACTATTAGCTACAAACATACCTCTCAAAACATCCAGTGTATACTCCTCCTGATAACTGACCAAATTAACCAGTGCAGTAACCCAGCTGTTACACATCTGTATGGAGGAATAAATATTGATCCTCCTTGCTATCATGTCAAATAAAATATTTTGTATAAAATCCAGTCTGAATCCTCTTTCCAAAAACATCCTCTTCAGTGCATACTATGCATAAAATCATGGTCATTAGTAGTTAATCTAGAAATCCTAATAGCATGAGATTTTATAACATTCTTTTTAACATGTTATAGATGTCTGCTGTCAGTGTGAATATATTTATTGAAAAAAGTGGGTTTTCTAAAAATTTTGGATCCAAACTTGCTGTTGTCTATCAATGTATACTTCAACATCTAAAAATGTAATACACTCACAATGCATGACAGTAGTAAAACTTAGAAAACTTGTACTAGAGTTGAGTTTGGCTTCAAAATCCTGGACTATAAAATCATGAATATCAAAGAAAAATAACAAATCATCAATAAAATGAACATATAAAAGAACATATTGAAAAATTTCATTTTGTTATAACCAAGTTCCATCCCACTCATACATTACTAAATTAGCTAAAGTGTGTGTGACATTTGCCTCCATTACCACCCGTTGATTTTTAAATAAAAACAACCATCAAAAATAATTAAAAAATCTCCAAAACTAATTGCAGTAGCTTACATCATGTGTTGATGTCCTTGGCAGAAAAATCTGTAGTGCCAGACAAAGAAACTCCTAGACTTTGTTAAGCAGGAGAAGAAAGGACATAGGCTTGCCATGTATAGACATGCACTAGTGATGTGTTTATCTGCCCATCTAGGGTAGGGCCATGTATAGACATGCACTGGTGATGTGTTTATCTGTCCATCTAGGGTAGGGTCATGTATAGACATGCACTGGTGATGTGTTTATCTGTCCATCTAGGGTAGGGCCATGTATAGACATGCACTGGTGATGTGTTTATCTGTCCATCTAGGGTAGGGCCAGTTAGCAGACATGGAATTTTGGAAGAGTATGAAGAATACCCACTATATCTTCTGAAGGACAGAAAGCTGTTTCAGAAGGTAGAAAAAAAACACAGTTCCTGTGGTATCCCAAGTAGAAAGAACTGATAGTCTGAAGGAAAGTGTTTCAATATCACAGCAATTTCACAGCAGGAAACAGAACGCTCATGGCTCAATTAATTAATTAATTAATTGATTAATTAATTAATTAATTAATTAATTAATTAAGGTAGGTAAGCAATAGAACAGCTCTATTAGAAAACTGGGCAGAGGGTAGGATAAATTACTGTGCATACATTTTAGAACTCGGTTACTCAGGCTCTGGCACATTTTCCTGTCTAGGAGCATAATTTCTGAACAGAAATTATTGTTCTTAGCAGTATTTTCAGCTTTGGTTACTTTGCAGAGACCTGGTCATTTTTTCAGACAATGCAAAACTTTCAGGACAGAAAAAGCAAGAGTAAAGTAAAGTAATTTCAGACTGTGGTGATTGTAGTCTATTTTAATGATACCTGGATGCATCTAGGGATTTTCTTATCTTCCTATTAATGGACACCTGGAAACAGAATATAGCCATCCTAATGCAGGCCCATCAATTAGTATCTAAACAAGCTTGGTGTAAACATCAGCAGATGTCTTCTCTGGATTTCCCTAGCTTCAGGCTTCCCAGTAAATAACCTCCTCCAGTAACACTGAGCAACAGAGGGTGTAAATTTAAATGTAAGTGTTGCTGATTTGAGACAGAACAGGCAGACTTCATGCATATGATTCAGAGATGTCTTGGTCAATTTTGTTTGGAATTCACTTTATTCTAACAAACCAGCATTTTAAAAGTTCCATTTTCACTCTTGTCAGACTTGGCTTTCTTTTTGCTGAATTTGCTCCAAGGCAACCCACAGCCAGTGATAGTTATTAGGGGGTTATCTGTAAGCACTGGATGTTCTTTGAGGTTAGTACAGTCAGACTAAAATATGTGGAGACTGCAGTATGATTAATTAAACATATTGAAATGTAGTTTTAAGGAAGTGTCAACACCACAAATCATTAAAAAAGTTCCCTAATCTTACAGCACAAGATATTTCCTTTATCATTCAAGCAGACCTCCACTTATTCAATGTATCCATGTTTCTGTATTTTTAGTTTGGGTGCCTGTTTTACATTAATTTCAAGGGAACATGTCAATTGGCTAAGTCATCCAATGAACAGGGCTTTACAAAGATGACTTGCCGTTTTATGAATGGGATGGATTGTGGTTGGGTTTCTATTCTTTTCTTGTTGTAAGTTTAAACTTTGTTTTAATAGCACATTAACAGATTTGTTAATGTTATAGATTAGTTATTTTTCTTATATAGTTTAGTCTTACAGTGGATTTTTGTATTCAAGTCCATTTTGTTGGTCATACTGTTCTCTGTATGGCTGGGTGCTGTTGTGGCTTTGTTTCACATTTCATTGCTTTATTTATTTGTTTATCTATTTATTGTAATTTAGTTAAATTTTGTTTCTAGTGAATTCAATTATGTTTGTATATTTGCTTTTTGATGGATTTTACTGTATATTACTATGTCTGCCAGTACTACTTTTATTTCCTGAGTATCTGAGAATTTGTTACAGCTTGCAGTAATCTTTTGTTTATCCATCATAGTGGAGTCTAACAGCTTGTTTTTCCATAACATTCTATTTTGGTGCCTTGAGCAGTTCATGGACTTTATGGATCGTTTTGCTTCTTTTTAACATTTCCAATTCTTTTGGTATTATTTTGCTGATAACTTGATATTTTATTTTGGACTGGTTATTCATGCAAAGTGAAAATTAAAATAACTGTACCCATGTTTGTTCTCTTAATTTGTCATTTGTCTTTTATTTATTTATTTATTGGCTTAAAACTACATAGGCTACCACCATAAAGCAATAAGGCCTGATTCATTAACAGTTACACTTCCGCACTGCCAACACTATACCCGCTATTTGGTATTCATTAAATGCATTTACAAGTTGTGTAGAGCTGCAAAACAAAGATAAATGGAAGAATATACTAATGATAACAGAAAGAGCTGAAGTATATGGCAATTAACCAATCCAACATGGTGGAACTATTCAGGAAGCTATAAAGCAATCATGCACACTCAGTGTAGCCATTTGTCCTGAGCTCCAAAACTCTTTGGAATACAGGCATGAGAACATTTAGGAAAAACATGTTAGGAGTTGCTGCTGCTGTCATTATGCTGGATGTGCAACAAGCTTTAAATCAAGATGCTGCAGCCAGACCTTCAGCAAGAAGAAGAAGAAGAAGAAGAAGAAGAAGAAGAAGAAGAAGGGTGTTTAGACCCCATTTGACATATCGTGGACCATATGACATAGTAATTGCTGAACAATACAGGGTGGACAGGGAAACACTGAAGGAACTATGCAATCTCTGCCACCACCACCTCAGACCCCAGGGAAATTGTGGAGAATCCATCCCAGTGGGAACAAAGTTATGGCTAACATTACATATACTGGCTACTGGTACTTTCCAGAGACACACAGGGGACATATTAGGGGTGTCAAAAGCATCAGCCTTTAGAATATTGCATCAGTTTTAAATGGAATGCTACAGCATGCAAGGGATCACATCTGTTTCCCACATACCCCATGGGAGATAGCAAGAACCATACAGGAATTTTATGCTGTAGCACACTTCACTGAATTGTTGGGGGCCATGGATTTCATATACATAGAAATAAAAGTCCCACCAGGTTAACAAGGAAGAAGGTACAGTCTATAAACTGTCAGGTTGTCTGTAATGCTCAAGGGGTCATCTATAATGTATGTGCGGGTAACCCAGGCAGTTTTCATGACTTATATATATATATATATATATATATATATATATATATATATATATATATATATATATATATATAACATACCTGTGAGCTGAACATCAGGTGATATAGAGTTCAAATACAGTTAATTATTAATTTTATAGTTTATTATTAATTTTTATATATGGTTGTATGGATATGTATTTACAGACATTGCTATCACTGTTCTGTGTAAAACTCCACTATTCTTAATATTTCTAACAGCATGTGAGCTGTTGTCTGTGCACTTTTACATTATCTGTTGTTAACAATATGTCTGATAATGTTTTCCACAAAATACATTTCTGATATTGAGAGGAGATGTAAGAATGACTGTGCCACTTGAATGTACTTCTTGCTCTGGTCAATGCTACACATACCTTTTGATTGCATTCACTATGCTGTCAGCTTTTTTTGACTCTCATATATTTTTTTGCAATGCCTTTTGCATGCGTTCTCTGCTCAGTAGAATGTAAACATGGTTCATTGTCTAAGGGAAAAGAGTGAAAAATTTAGTTTCGGTTGTGTTACATAGCACAAACATACCCAGCAACAGTGCACTTTCGTCAGCACTCTAGACAGTACTGAGTTGAGAAATTCCACCTGTCACTTACCTACATCCGTGGCATAAAGTATAAATGTGAAGAGCTTAGATAAAGAACACGTGATTAAGTGTTTGAATCTAGCTAAAAGATCCATTTACAAAGGGTGTCATAATCGCATTTTTCACAATTATTTTTACTAGGAATGTAAAACTAAAGAGAAATGAGAATGGTAAACATTTATTGCAAACAATGTCTCAGCAATGAATGCATTACAAAACTTTTTTATTTAGAGTACATCAGTAATGCTTCATATATAACCTCAAGCTAATGTGTGTGCAATTTCTTAAACATGACGATGATATTTAAATTAAAATACATTTGCATATGTATAGTTTCATAGTTTCATAGTTTAGTACTAGGCTATCTGCCCTGGGGCATTTGTAAGCCTAGCCATAGTGATGTGGCTTTTGCCACCCCATGAAATGGTACAAAAATGTACAGAATAAATTTAGAATACTGTGCCTCTGTCTAGTAGTGACACAATGAAGGTCCCCTTATATAATAGAATTAGTTTACTGTGCCCCTGTCTAGCAGTGACACAGATGTGACCCCTGGGGTAAACTTACGATCTCCCGTCCACTCATCAAGATTTCTCTTGAAGAGAGTCAGTGAGGGGCTCTGCCTAATATGAAAGCATGGGAAGTCTCTGGGTTATGAATCTATCCCTCCAGCGTGTCCTATTCATACTTGTGCCGAGGTTTAAGTCTTTAGCTCTCGTGGTCCTGATGGGTTTGGATTTTTTGAAATGGAGCATGTCCATCAGATCCTGATTGGACATGGCCTTGTATGTCAGGCAGAGATCACCTCTGAGCAGGCGGTATGCTACTGAATAGAGCTGAAGTTTCTTTAGTCTGGCAGAATAAGACATATGTTGGAGACCCTTGATCCTCTTGGTGAGGTACTTTTGTGGTCTCTCCAGCTGTTGCAAATGCCAGGTGAGGTACATACCAAATGGGGCATTGTACTCAATCATGGGTCTGATGAGGGAGGAGTATAGAGGTACAATGACATCCTTGGATCTGGATGCAAATCCCTTCATGATGAGGTGTGCAAGGTAGAATGTTTTTCTAACCACTTTGGCAACGTGGGTGTCAAATGAGAGGTCACTGTCGACTTGGGTCCCTAGGTCTCTGATTACTTTTTCCATACTCAGTGGGTTGCTGTCTATGTGATAATTTATGGGTACTTTGTTTTTCCCAAAGGGGATGACTATACATTTTTTGGCATTTAGTTTAAGGCCGTGACTCTGGTACCAGTTGTCCGTTTCTGTGAGGCCTTTTTGTAGGATGTATGTGTCTGCTGGTGTATCGACTATGGCACCTAGTTTGCAGTCATCTGCGAACTTTGTCAGCCACAACCCTCCCATGTTTGCTTTAACATCTGAGAAATAAATGCCGAACAAGAGGGGTCCCAGGACAGATCCCTGTGGGACACCACTTGTGACTGGCTTTGAGTCTGACATTGCTCCAGTGATTTTAACTTTATGGGTTCTGTCCTTTAGCCAGTTTGCAACCCATCTAGTGACATAAGGGTTTACGTTTAAGCTGTTGAGCTTATCTATGATGCCTGAGTGGGGTATTGTGTTGAAGGCCTTAACCAAGTCCAGGTAGGCTGTATGGACTGCTTTGCCCTCATCAATGGCTCTAGTGACTGTTTCGAAAAAGTCAACCAGGTTCAAAAGGCAGGATCTGCCCTTTACAAAGCCTAACTGGGTGGGGTCAATTGTCTGTAGGTCCCCTATGTCTCTGTTTGAGTTCCATAATGATTCTTTCCATAGCTTTGCAGACCAGGCTGGTTAAGCTTATGAGGCGGTAGTTCCCAGGGTCTGTAGAGGTACCCCCTTTGTGGAGTGGGACCACTGTTGCTGTACGCCAGTGTTCAGGTACATATCCTGTAGTAAGGCTAAGGTTAAATAGCATTTTTGTGTGCAGGTTTAGCTCCTCTTGGAGTTCACGTAGCATGCAACCCGGGATACTGTCAGGTCCCATTGATGCTGTGTTTTTAGCTTTGTTGAGGGCGGTTCTCACTTGGACATCTGAGATGACAGGGAGATTACATTCAGCTGGGATAAGTATTTCTTCTTTTGGGGGTGAGGGAGGGGAGAAATTTGCACTGAATCTGTCAGCCAGAATGTTGGCAATGTCTGTGGGTTCAGTGTATTTTTTGTTGTTGTGAACTAACTCTGAGCATATCTGAGGGTTTCCGCCCAGGTTTCTAACATAGCTGAAGAAGGCTTTGTGGTTATCTTTAGTGTCCTTAGCGATTTTTCTCTCAAAGTTGGCCTTGGATGTTTTTATGAGAGAATGTAGATTTCTGCTAATGTTGATCAGAGATGTCTTCCCTTTATGGGATTTTGCTTTGACGTGCAGTAGCTTCCTTCTTTTGCTATACAATTTGTTAATGGCTGAGGTCCACCAGACAGGACGCTTGCCTTTGATGGAGAGGGACTTGGATTTATTTGGGATTGCATGATCCATGCATTCTTGGAGATGTCCATAGAAAGCATTTGTGAAGGATTCGGCATTGTGGGATGTGGTATCCACTGGCCCAGTGGGCTTAAAGGATACCATCTCAGTCTTAAGAAGAGTGAAGTCTGTTTTTCACTGTGGTCTTTTGTGCTGGGGGTGGAGGTGGGATATATACATCCAGGGTGATTAGTTTGTGGTCAGATCTCACTAGTGAGGGGTATACCTCCGGTGTGGAGCATTTTGTCCCCATGTTTGTGATGATCAGGTCTAGTATATTATCTCCCCTAGTGGGAGAGGTGACTAGTTGTTCCAGTGCATTTGAATTTATGAATTCCAGGAACCTTTGGGCTAGGGTGTTAGGGCTAGAATAATGTACCCAATCTATGTTTGGGTAGTTGAAGTCTCCCAGTATGATGGGATTTTGTGATACATTCATATCCTCCAATGTCTTCAGGAAGGCTGAGTGGGGTTCCTGAGATTGGGAGGGTGGTCTGTAACATGCTACCAGTTGTATAGCAGTTTTGCCTATGGTTAGTTGCACCTGTATGATCTCTGATGCTTCATGTGTTGCTACTAACCTGGAGGTGTGGGTGTCCTTGATGAATATGGACACTCCCCCTCCCTTTGTGGTTCGGCCTGGGTTTTGGGGCCGAAAAGCATGATATGAGATATAGCCTGGTAGCACTGGGGTGCTCTCAGGAGCCTTGAACCAGGTTTCAGTTACTGCACAGACGTCGATGTTCTCCATGCTGAGGAGTGCATCGAGTGCCTGCATCTTGAGATTTAGACTTCTGGCATTGAGCAGCATTGCCCTTAGTTTTTTTCCATTTTTGTTTTCTAAGGAGGCGGGTTTGTCTTTTGAGCCTTGCCTAAAAAAGGCACTATGGGGGTGGCAAGAGCCTTAGCCAATATCCGGTAGTCCAGTGGTGACAGGTGTAAGCCATCCCTTGCGAAGCAGCGTGGCTTGTCCAACATGTCATCCCAGGCAGACAGACATTGGATCCCCTTAGAATGACACCAGTACTTAAGCCAATTGTTAAAGCTGATCATCTTGTCTTTGTATTGTGGCATCATTCTTGGTGAGGGCAAGATGCTGCTCAGGGTCAGGGTCATACCAGCCTGGGCTACATAATCGGAGAGCTCCTCTATGTCTCTTTTCATGTAGTCCAGGGAGGTACATCTCAGGTCATTCACACCAGCATGGACAATGACGGAGTCATATTTGTACTTGCTTTGGAGTGACCTGAGTGTGTGTGTTATGTGGCAGATCCTAGCTCCCGATAGGCAGCTCACAGTCACCCTCTCCTTGTTCAGCCTGGTAAGCGGGACATCAGTGTGTCTGACTATAGAGTCACCTATTACTAGTGTATCAGGCATGGTGTTTGGCCTTAAGGGCTGTGATTGGTTGACACACTGATTTATTGAAGTATGTGTTGCATGTGTTTTGTTTTGAGGTGGTGGATTTTTGGATGTCTGCTTTGGGAGCCTCTGTTGTTTTGGTAAGTTTTTTATTAGAGCCTCCGAGTATGTCTTTGTGTTTTTATGTGTTTGGTTTGCAGTTGTGGTAGGTCTATGTGGGACTGGATTTGTTGTGTGTGTGTGGTTACCATCTCCTCCTGTCTGGTCATGCCAGCCCTGAGTTGAGAGAGTTCAGCCTCCAATTTGGCTATATAGTTGCATCTCTCACATGTATTTGTGTTTGTTGGGAGGAGGAGAGGGTTGTCTGTGTACATGAGACAATTGTAGCATTGTCTCAAGATACCCAGATTAACCAGCTGAAATGGAGAGGACGCCAGTAATCTACCACTCAACATGCTAGAACAGTAGAAGTTTTGAGAACAAGTGCTAGGCTTATAATATAGCAAGTAGTCTGATTATACTAAGAGTAGAGCTTCCTTAAGGGAAAATTTGAAGAGCAGACTTGGCAGAGCCAGAAGAAGTTTAACCTTGTTTAACCGGCGCTGTGCTATGCGCACAACCGCGCAAAGCCATGCGAACGTCGATTTTAAACAAGGAACTACAAAAGAGCTAGAAATGGTCCAAAACAACCAATTACTTCAGCTCTTGTGCTGAGGTCACTTCCTACAGGGACAGGTAGGCTGCTCAAGGCTCCCCACTCCCACTGGTGAGCAAAGAAACTTCCTTCTATCCAAGTAAGGTAATGGACAACACAGGAACTACACCACAGCCCAGAATACAGCAATGCCTGTAAATTGGTCTAAACTAGTCGAGGAGAGGCGGGAAAACAAGGATTTTTTTTGTTTTTTTTTTGATAGAAACACACAGAAAATGCAGAAACAGTGATAAATCAGTTACACAGGCTAGCACACTTTAGTGGGCAGCCTCAACAGTTAAATTAAACAAACAAACAAATAAACAAACTTTCGATCAAATTCGACTAAAAAGTAACTTTAAGTGCAGATTTTAAAATAATGCAGCAAACAGCTAAAAACAGTTTAAGCTTGTTCAGGTTAAGCTACAGAAGCTATTCCAAGTAAAAAAAACAGCAAAGATACTTAAATCCAGAAAGTAGTCACTTTTCTGAGTTCTCTGTAGCTAGGACCACTCTGCAGGACCACGAGGAGCTTGTCTGAGCAGTATAGTCAGAAAAAAATGCCCAGAGGCGGATTTTAAACAGGGAACTACAAAAGAGCTAGAAATGGTCCAAAACAACCAATTACTTCAGCTCTTGTGCTGAGGTCACTTCCTACAGGGACAGGTAGGCTGCTCAAGGCTCCCCACTCCCACTGGTGAGCAAAGAAACTTCCCTCTATCCAAGTAAGGTAATGGACAACACAGGAACTACACCACAGCCCAGAATACAGCAATGCCTGTAAATTAGTCTAAACTAGTCGAGGAGAGGTGGGAAAACAAGGATTATTTTTTTGTTTTATATTTTTTTGATAGAAACACACAGAAAATGCAGAAACAGTGATAAATCAGTTACACAGGCTAGCACACTTTAGTGGGCAGCCTCAACAGTTAAATTAAACAAACAAACAAACAAACTTTCGATCAAATTCGACTAAAAAGTAACTTTAAGTGCAGATTTTAAAATAATGCAGCAAACAGCTAAAAACAGTTTAAGCTTGTTCAGGTTAAGCTACAGAAGCTATTCCAAGTAAAAAAAACAACAAAGATACTTAAATCCAGAAGGTAGTCACTTTTTTGAGTTTCCTGCTGCTAGGACCACTCTGCAGGACCACGAGGAGCTTGCCTGAGCAGTATAGCCAGAAAAAAACACCCAGAGGCGGATTTTAAACAGGAAACTTCAAAAGAGCTAGAAATGGTCCAAAACAACCAATTACTACAGCTCTTGTGCTGAGGTCACTTCCTACAGGGACAGGTAGGCTGCTCAAGGCTCCACACTCCCACTGGTGAGCAAAGAAACTTCCTTCTATCCAAGTAAGGTAATGTACAACACAGGAACTACACCACAGCCCAGAATACAGCAATGCCTGTAAACTGGTCTAAACTAGTCGAGGAGAGGTGGGAAAACAAGGAGCACAATAGTTTTGTTATAATCATAATGAGTTGTCACATACCCTAACTATGTATTTAGGGTAGTATGTCTTGTGAAGTATGTATGTAACATATCACAGACTGTATTACTCAAGTCATTCATGCAACTCCAGCCATCTGAAGTATATATACAAACAAAAATACTGCCTTTTACACAGGAATGCATTCCCAGGACTACAAATCACTCACACACACACACACACACACACACACACACACACACACACACACACACACACACACACACACACACACAGGACTTTATGAAGTATACCTCCATTCATTCTGTAATTAGTATATCTCTAATTTCTCCTGTGGCAATGAGAATTCATAAGCTACTTTTCAATTGTTGTATTCTTTATCCCATGGTTTTGATATCCAGCTGGTACAACACAATTTTAACAGTTTGTAACTCCCAACATCAAAATATGCCACAATTCATCCTATTTATTTATCTTTCCAAACATCAAGGATTACAAGGCAAGCCGTTAAGCGCCTCATTGTTGAACATTGGTACATGTGTCAATACGTTGAGCATAATGTATGGCAAATCTCAATGCCAAGTTTCACACCTTTAAAGTTATTTGATGTAAGTAGTGCCGATGTGTCTGCCAAAGAATCCTTACGCTTTCAGTTGTGAAACTGTAGTTGGCAAGGCTGTATGTCTTTGCACTGGTGCCAATTCAGACATATATCATTAGCTTGACTTCTGTAGACATGGCTGGAGCTGGAGAGAATGGTCCTAAATTTCGAGGATAAAGGTGGGGTGTTGAAGATGTTTGTGGCACTCCTTTTGAAGTGCTACAGCTGTAGGGATTACACAGGGTCTCAGTATCAGACTGAGGCTTGGATTAGCTTGGCCAAGACTGTCTCCAGTGCAACTGGCATTCCATGCACTGGAGAGCAATGTTGTCAGCATTATAGTGACCTTAAAAAAGCACAAGCAGGACCTTCTAAGCTGAGGGAGGATGGAGTTATGGCTGCAAACACACTTCAGTTGTGTTAGTATACTTTCACATAACCCGTGTATGATTCTATGTAGCCAACTCTGTTATTCATTATGCTTTTATATATATATATATATATATATATATATATATATATATATATATATATATATATATATATATATATATATATATATATATATATATATATATATACTTCAGTAGACCAAACTTTTACAAATTGAAATCACAAATGGCCGAGACCATATCTTCGAACTTGTAAAAGTTCGAACACTGAAGAAAAAAGTAAAAATAAACAACAAAAAACAAAACTAAACATCTGTAGCAGGGGGGGCTATACCCACCTGCCCCCCCCCCCCCTACTTAAATTTACCAACTCCAAGATTGCACTACATTGCATAAAAGGGAAATCTTCCAGTTCTGCACCATACAGAGATCTCCATTCATTCTAATTGAACTTTTACAAGTTCAAACATATGGTCTTGGCCATATATATATTATTTTTGTTCTAGACAGCTGCAGAAGGAATAGCAGCAAAGGGAATAGCAGCAAACTGTGAGACACACTAGCAGAGATGTATTCACCTCAGAGAGGGATGGTATAAGCATGCCTCAGGTCCAAATTCAAGATAGATAATATTTGCAGTATCTCAGCCCCTAGTATCTAAAGCAAGCATATCTCAACCTTGATATCAAGCATGCATGTCTTTCCCAATAACTTTTACTGCTTGCAGTAGGCAATGAGAACAACATCTTAACTGTGTGTGGGTTCAATACCAGGAAGCAGCAATTATTTTTTATTATTGGATAGTATTTCTAAAATATTAACAATACTAATATGTGATGAACAATTCAAATATGGTAATTGCAGTTTTTACATTTAATGCATATATCATTATCTGTTTTGGGGATATAAAGGCTGCTCATTCTTATATCCTAGTAGTGAGATTTGCTTATTTTATGACACATTAATACCTTCACAACATATACGGATGTGGCAAAGGTGTACAATAGTAAATTAACATTATTATTTAAGTATTGCCAAACAATTGTATTGAAAAAAATAAAGTGATGTGACATGCCATGGATCTAATTGTCTCCTTTTTGTCTGCCTCAGCCATATCTCTGTTGTTTAGGGGGTTAATAATTTATTATATTCTGCTGTTTGCATACCTTGCTGCTGAAAACAAAATGACCAACAACACAGTGAGGTACACCGACAACTGTGGCTCGGCCTGCCATACCTCTACAGATGACAGCACAGGCACCCAGCAGTTCAGGATCACAACCTGTCAGCTTTGGCTACTCAGCAGTTACTGTAACACATCTTAGGCTGCTGGATGTAATGAACTAAGTGTTCCTGTGTGGAGTGTTGCGATAATTCCCTTGTTGATGGACTGATGTTTTTGTGTAGTGTCATGGGGTCATTTAAAACTGTATGTCAGATTATTATTTCATGACATTTCACATTCCTATCATATAGTTAAGGGCAAACATCTGTATTTCTCTCCATTTAGTACATTTTATTAACATACCATTTGAATAGTGCAGTAAGACATCATTTGCAAAAGCATTGCTACTCCAACAGGGAGACTTATTAAGCCAGCCTTATCCTGCTTATGTCTTCATCTTTGTTGCTCTGTCCTAACCCTTATTTCTCCCTGTAGCAAGCACTTTATTGTACAGAGCATAACAGATTACTGATGAATTAATGGCAAATTAATGATGATTTAATAAGTAAGAGTAACACACCATATGGATGTTCCTACATGTCATATAAAATATATTGCTGGTATTTCTGACTGCATCTGTCCCTATCTCTCTCTCTCTCTCTGTTTACCTCTTCTGCTTTAGTAATGTGTTACTGTCTCTCAACTATGTTATTTAAATGGAGTACAGTAATAATTCCTTTGTTACATGATGAGGTAATGCTCACATGTATAGATAGATTTTTGACTACTTCCAAGGGTTCTAATCCATGCATCAGGTAAGTGTTACTGTTTTTGGTACACCATTTTATGTATACCTGTTTGCTACATATTGTTATGAACCACCATTATCCTGCTTCTGTCATAAGCTACTTTGCCCTGCATCCATCTCACCCTGTCAATCTATCTTCTCCCTTCTTTGTCATTATTCTTTCACCTCAGTATCTGCACAATGTCTGGTGCTGGGCACCAACTACAACTAAGGCTAAATGGAAATACACAACTTATGGCAATATCCTTTGAGGTTGTGCCTTCTGATGCATTACTCTGGTGTGCTTCACACTGCTGTACTTAGCTGTAATTAGTCAGTTTAAAATACTTTTCCACAAGCTGAGGAGGTGAATGTACACATTACAGGTGTCAATAGAGTAATGAAGGTGAATACATGCATTCTCATTTTCTAAAATTTGCACTCACATGTGAACTTGTGGATGTATGACGTCTTATATGTTGTGCTTAGATAATACTCAGGTGTTAATTTATTTCTTGGAGTACTCCAAAGGTTTGAATCCAGATGGGTGCAGAATGTTTTAAATATTTTATATGGCTCCTGTGGCTGTAAATGTAGGCTACACCTTTCTTTAACACACCATAATCCTACAGGTATATTAATGTTCCTGCACTCTGTGATGAAGCCTGTCTTGTACTAAACTTCCCTGACTAATTATGCTGATAAAACAAACAATAAAGCATCACAAATATGTACAGAAATGAAGCATGCACTAATGTTTTATTATGTCTGTATTGTGTATTCCTGTCACCAAATGTCCAACTCTTCCCACCAATTCTGTGTCTTCCTATAAACCTCTTTCACTTAAAACTGTTTCCATAAGCCATGTGTCCACCAGCAGTAACATGATTGGTCCTTCATTGTTTCATAATACACCTGTAGTATACATATAAGGATTGACTTAATGCAAATGTCATGACAAATGTGTAGATCATGACTTCTGAAACATGACTGTGACACATATCTTTTCTGTATTCCAGCAGATTTACATATGGTTCTTTGTGTGAAAGTTGGCACAGAGCATCATAACCATAGACTACTGCTAATTGCTGTTCTACATGCAACACCTCCAGATATGATCACTTCTTCAGATATGATTATGTATGCAATAACGTTTTGCCATCAGTAGTGCAAATCAGCTTGACAGCGCTGCTCTTCTGGCAGAAAGTAAAAAAAAACAACAAATAATTCTTTGTTTACACTGCACAATGTTTGTATGTCTGTACTGGATTTTGACAACAAGTTATCTTCATTTCAGAGTAATACTGACTCAATTAATTCTGTCAGTTAATGTATGTCTGCCCTCCAATGGATACACTTATAACTGTGTAACAGTTTTGGTTAACCTATTCACACGTAATCTATCACTGTTATTCTGCTGTGTACTGTCCTATGTGGAAGTGTCTGTTTGTCTTGTCAATGCACATTGTACAAGCATGAGACAAGGAAAGTGTGCAATCATGTAGGGATGAAGTGGTAGGAAAGTTTGATTGTTAATCTACTGGTTTTACACCTTTGATTTTCTTTGCCATCCTATACTGTGAAACTGCTGCATGTCCCTCACAGTAAAGCAATGTACATGAAAGACAGTATCAAGATCTTAGTAGAGGGGTATGTAATTACATGGACGATCACAGTGCTGTTACATTGCCCTGTGCACACATATGCATCTGTTCCCAAACCTGTGATGCACTGTACTGTCTGATCCAAACAGTAAATATTCACCAAACAGTGAATTTTCACTAAGTACAAATGTGCTTTTTTTGCACCATTTAAATTCAATAAATTCAGACGTCTCCTCTGGCAATTTTGACTAATACTGTGCTTCCTAGCTAAGTAGGAGGTTCGAAGCTCAAAGTGCAATAGACTGCATAAATGTGATTGCTGATAAGCTCTATAGCTACAGCGAACTGTTTTATAGAATTTAGTAAACTAATCTGGATACATAGCATATTCTGTGAATTACATTGTTAATTCTTTAATTACAAACTAGCAGAAATGACCACAGTTTAACAGACTGCATGAAAGTGTTTGCCGTTTAAATCTGTTGCTAGGGAATAATGTTTTTAGAGTCTATTAAAGCTTGTAATATTGTAATGTTTAAATCTGTTGCTACGGAATAATGTTTTAGAGGCTTTTAAGCTTGCATTACCTCATTGTGTAATATTAAAGCCTAAGCGACCTTGCGGATTACATTTATAATGCTACGGTCGGCTAAACACATTGGACTGTGTATTTAGTAGCTCGGAGGGAAATGTTTAAGTAATACAATTAAAAAGACACACTACAAGTACTACCCTACCAACTGGCTAGAAGCTCACCTTAACTACTATCTAAGCGACTTGGTGCTTACATTTGTAATGTAATTTAGAATGCTCATAAGGAAAGCTGACATTTGAAAGCTATACAGACTAATACAGGGAAACTAGTTGAACTGTTGCTGTAGTTGTATTGTTTGGGCATAGTGATTCCCTGCAGATAGTGTAAATAATTGAACCTTAAACATGTTCTAATTTTTTTAATCTATCTTTCCCACCAGGAACTATCCCCCTATACAAGCAGTCCTGCAAGGCTTACAGCAAGAAGAACGCTACCCAACTGAATTACTCTGCAAACCTGTTCTAAGCTGCCCAACAGCCAAAAGCCCTGCTAAGGTTATTACTCATTAAATCCCTCTGTGAATATCACATTTGCTGACTTGGGTCAATAGCACTATTCCCTAGCCCCAACTACAGTACCAACCCCTAAAACTACACAGTAGGAATACTAGTTGCCTACCATATATTCCCCCATATATTATCTTTAAATTGGAAGCAAAATACAGAGATTTCCCCAAAATTAAAGGAAAAAAAAATTGAAATTAAAAAAAAGGAAAATAATGCATACCCCTGACTTACAATTTAAACAGTAATTATAAGTGCTCAAAGCCTACTCTGTGAAACCTAAGCATACTTACCTTTAATTGCAGGTCCTTGTGTGTGGTTAAGCCCTGCTCTACTTGCTGCACTCGGGCTCACTCTGCACCCCTCCCTGCCCCCAATTCCCATCTGCCCCCACTGTGGCTAGCTTTATAGCCACAATACCACACCCCCTCTAGCTGAACCAATCAATAATCCTCTACTCAGCTTAACCCATCCTACATTCATCTCTCCATTTTCTCCTATCTGAACCAATCTGTACTGTACTGCTTACACTATTCCAGCCCCCACCCCTCCCCCCAGTAAATATCCAATCACAAGATCCTGAGAGCCTTAAGCCTATAACACTAATCTAGCCTCCAACCAAGTTACCATCCAAAGCAATGTCACTACTCTCTCTGCTATCCCTCATGTTAATTCCATATTTCCTCTCCACTTATGAAAATCAGTCTTACCTAGGATTTCACCACCCAAAATCTCAAACTAGACCAGATGTATCGAATATGACAGGTTACCCACTAGTTACTACTATAACCAACTCCTTAACCACAATACACTATCAGCCTATTCGACCCAGATACATCAGCTCAAAATCTAAACACTATCAAAAACTTATAAACAAAATCCTGAAGCTTATAGAAATTATATGCTACAACCTCGCAATAGATGGAGATATTCACCCAAACCCTGGCCCTGCCACCCTAGATAAGGCAACTTCATTTGCAACTAACCCAGTTGAATCACTATCTATTAATAAGTACCCCAACTCCCACCTGATCTGCCAACTAAATATCCGTAGCATAAATAACAAATTACATAATCTTCATGCCCTCCTACAAGTCCATTCCCCTGATATTCTATGCCTAACTGAAATCTGGCTGAAACCATCAACCTCAGATAATGAAATTCTGCCACCTGGGTATAATATACTTAGACTCACTCACTCTACTAGGAAGGGAGGGGGGTAGCTGTACTCTTTAAATCTACACTAAATGTTACCTCAGACCCCATTCAACCACCCCAGGTCAATAAAGCAGAAATAATTGCTACCAAGTTCCAAATTAACAAAAACAAATGTATAAATATAGTCTGCATGTACATTCCCCCAGGAAATAATACCAATACCCTAGATGACATCCTCCAATGGTTAGCTAATAACTATCCACAAGAAACCATTGTACTAGGAGATCTTAACACTGACTGGAACACTTGTTCCTCTCAATATTCTACCACCCATGTAAACTTGTATGGATTCAAACAGGTCATAGCCACCCCCACCTGGATAGGGAAACTTAACCAAAAAATAGTATACCAGATTAGATACTAGTCAATAGCCTCCCCCAATTGTATACATTGGGGGCCATCCCCGATGACCTCAGTGATCATTTTCTCACCTTTATCTGCAAGCCCAAATCTAATAACTCCCATCAGCCCATGTATAGAACAATTAGAAATAGTAAAAGCTTAAATCCTAATAAGTTTCAGGATGAACTTAAGACATGCAACTGGTCTACCCTAAAACACGTGCCCCTAGATGAAGCTGTCACCTACTTTAACAATAAATTCCTCTCCATCCTCAATTCTCATGCTATTGCTCGTTCCACTAGGGTAAAAACAAACGCTGTCCTGTGGCTCTCTAAAGAAACCAAATCAAAATTCATAGTCAGAAACAAGGCATGGGCAACATGGAGTGCTACAAAAGACCCTCTAAATCAAACCAAATTTAGTCAACTAAGAAATGAGACAAAACGATCCATTCAGTTAGATAAAAAAAAAATACTACCTACATCTCCAATAAGGAAACCAAAATTCTGGGCAGGGATAAATAAATTACTGCACCTAGGTCAAACCACCACTCCACCTCCCTCAGCCTCTACTGATAAACTATCAGCGAATGTTGCTAACACCTTTAATAATTTCTTTACTGAAACTATCCAAGCCCTTGCTAGCCAATTACCCCTTAACTCCTCTAACCCAATGAATAACACTCCCAGCACCCAGTCCTCCTTTAGCTTCCAACCAGTCTCTACATCTTTCATTCATACACTACTCAAAAAATTAAAATCTACTACCCTAGCTGCTGACCTCCCCGCTGAATATTTGCAAAAAGCTACTGATACCATAGCGTACCCCATTTCCATTCTAATTAACCAGTCAATATCAGAAGCCTCAGCCCCCTCTATCTGGAAAAAATCTCGTATCATACCCCTCCATAAAGGTGGTAACTCTACTGAATTATCTAATTATAGACCCATAGCCATCTTGTCACCTCTGGCAAAAATTATGGAAAAATGCATCCATAAACAACATCTGTACTTTCTATCCCAAAACAACCTACTGGCTAACTCTCAGTATGGATTCAGGCCAAATTATAGTACTGCCACAGCCCAACTCACCTTCTCTAATGCAATAAACTATAAAAGGAACAACAACAAGTTATCCTCAGCCCTTTTCTTGGATCTGTCCAAGGCTTTTGATATGGTTAACCACCATCTTCTCATCAACACCCTGGCAACAATGTCTCTAGGCAATCACTCTCCAATGGTTTGAATCCTACCTGCACAATAGACAACAATCCATCTTATGGCAGAACAAACTCTCAAACCTCCTACTCAACACCCTAGGTGTCTCACAGCGGTCTATCTTGGGACCACTTTGTTTTCTATTTTTATTAATGACCTCCACTCTCTCATTCCTGAAGCCAACTGCATTCAATACGCAGACAACTCAATGTTGATCTGCAATGGCACCTCGCAAACAGAGCTGCTAACAATAACTCAGAGTACTTTTAACCTAGTAGAGAATTGGCTTGCTGCTCGTTGTTTGATTCTAAATCCTAACAAAACAAAGCTCCTACTTTTCTCTTACACCCAAAGATCCATGGCACTATCTCTCTCCATTATGTCTAATAATGCTACCATAATCTCTCCAGATGCCCATACAAAACTCCTGGGAGTTATTGTAGATAACAATCTTAAGTTTGATGTGCACATCAACAAAACTATCAAAACCATTATTAGAAAACTGGGCTCGCTATATAGGATAAAGCCATTCCTTACCCCACATGCTAGGACTGCCATTGCCCACTCCCATCTACTCTCTATACTCTACTATGCTTCCCCTTTACTTGCCAACCTAAATAAAACTGATCTTAAACTCTCAAGCTGTTATGATAACATAGCTAGATTTGCCACTGGTCTCCCCTGTAGAACGCATCATTGTAAAAATCTAAATTATCTCCGATGGCTAGAGCTACCCAGGCAGATTCAGTATAATCAACTTATTGTGGCTCACAAAGCACTTAACCAACCAGAAAATACACCTGCACTGAAAAACATCATCTATCCCCACTCCAACTCCAGATCACTCCGCTCATCTAACAGACCGGTAGTGCAAACCATCACATCCAACAACTCAGCCGCAGACTCCCTGTTCGCCAACTCTGCTGGCAAAATTTGGAACGCACTTCCTGCTAAGATTACTCTAGATACCACCCTATCTCAATTCAAAAAAGCTCTCAAGGAGTATTTCAAGTCTCAGTGGATATGTCCCTGCTCCAAGCCTGACTAAATCTTTATTCATACTAGTGTAGTAATACTATGTCTGTAAGTGAAACTCAAATATCTTTTTATTTGTTAAGCCAGATTAGAAATTTGTTAGACTGTATAAATTTAACTGTGACTGTAGAGTGTGTTTTATTTGTACAATGTTAGTATGACTCTTGTTTTATCTGTACATTTTGATGATTGCATATGTAACCACCTTTGGAGCTTTTCTCCCCGGGCCTCCTCTGAAAATGGACATGTGTCCAGTCGGACTATCCAGGTCAACAAATGTAATATAAAATAAAATAAATAAAAAAAATGTAGGAAACTTTTGTGTGTGTGTGTGTGTGTGTGTGTGTGTGTGTGTGTGTGTGTGTGTGTGTGTGTGTAAAACACTTGGTGTTGTATACACTGCCCACACTAATAAGGCCATCCTTTCTAAAGTGCACTTTTATACTTTAGAAGTTAGACCTCTGCTGTGGAGCTTGCGTCACCTACACTGTTCTCTAGAATGTGAAACTATTTAGGTAACAGGTTTGAAAGCAACAGAGGTTAACTTTTATGACTTTGGGCACTTTGTGTGACTGCAAATAAGTTTAGAACTGGTTTAAACACATGTGCACTTGCAACATTTATAACCTCAAATGGCTATGGAAGTCATTTTACAATACACCTTCCCTTGGCAGTACACTGCTTATGTCATCCCTTCATAGATGCTGCATGCCTCACTTGTACTCAAGAGTTCTCCTTTTGGCTGTGGCTGCTGATAATATATTTGCATATATTTTGTAACTAGATAGGAAAGTGGTTTGAGTCCATCCTTCCTTACATAGTGTGGCTGTGATTATTGTCATATAGACTTGACTACCTCACAGCCACCATTATGTACATTTCCACATTTGAAATATATTTACAGTGGCACAGTATTAATTTAGCAAATTCTAGCACCCCAAGGGAAAATGTCTTTTTGGCTATACAATGATTACATAAAGCTACAATAACTGCAGTATGTCACAGCTGGAGTGCAAATTCTCTTGTGATGCATGACTTTGATGCTGTGCTCTGTAGACTGTGTATCTACATAGGTATGAGGTTTGAGTTTTTATTATAATCATACAGCTAATCAAAAATGGTGGTGTCATCCATTTAACTGTACACTGTCACAGCTGTACAGCAACATGCCTTGAGGTGCTTGCAATTCAGGCACTAATTTCTAGCTTGTGCTCTGAGGCATTTAGTTCAAATCTAACCATTACTGCTCAGACTATGTTATGTTAGTCTTATTGTGACTGTACATGTTGGTAACACTGTTGTATAACACATGTGCTATGATAATTTCTGTCATAGCAATGCTTTTATTTGGGGTAATGAAGACATGTGATTACATTTTCCTTACATAAGTTTTGTAGTAAGTGCTTTTTTCTGTCATATGGAAATAAGACAATATTCTCTATGTTATTCACTTAGGACTGCAATTACAGTCCTGCATATCCCTCACAGCAGTAACATGGTATAATGCTTTGAAATACCAACATATCTGCCAATTGTAGTGGCACATCTACTGTGGCATATTTATTCTCTACAATATCATGTATTTTCTGTAGTCATATGCTCAGGTGATCAACACCCACAGTCAGTGACTGTTAGTATTGTGTGGCCTCATACTGTACTGCATGGATGACATCCACTGCTGTTATAATGTGTACATTTACAGTGGAAAAGGCCTCCACCATTCCTTTTATCTCAAAGAGATTGTTTATAACACATACACATAATTTAATAAGTTAGCATGCATAGAGTGACAGACGTGTGTCAAGACTTCCACTGAGGCACTTGTGGTTCAACCATATATCATTAGTAAGTAGGCATACATAGCTTGCTGTTCAATTCCTAAAAAGAGCAACATTGTATGAATGTACTGATGTTACACAAAAAACATTGTATCTAATTATTTGTGTTCATTTTATGTTGGACAATGATATATAATCATGTTGTGACTGCACGGCAGTGAAATGGTTATTTGGGGCATGTCATGTTGTGAGTGCTCCTGTGGCACATGCACTGAGTACTGGCTTGTAAAGCATATCTACACAGATATAATGTGTTTTTTTGGGGACAGTGAATGTACTATGCAATGGAAGCACTTTCCTTGGCAAAGGATCATTAATATTGTACTGTTCACTTTTGTGTGGACAGTAACATGTGTAGCTCCTTTTCACTGTTTTGACTAAATCAGATTGTTGACATTATATTCATAACCCCGTTCTTACTGCACACATTGATTTCAGTTATTTGTGGCAGCCTCCATAGCTATCTCCTGTGGCACATGCAGTCAGTACAGAGATCTGTCGAGACCCTAGGATCATAGGCAGATGTTTGAATCTGTTAACATCTGTCTGTCAGACAGCAATGGCTTACACACTGAAAATAGTTATGACATAGTTAGATGGCCACCCATTTCAGACTATTGCCTACAAGCTAGGACATCCATAGCCCTTATAATAGGAAAGTGTTGTAAGCACTGCAAGGGTGTTTTTCATGACACAACTGATATCTGTATTTCTGTGGCATCTTTGATTGATATGCATATCTCTGACATCTGTCCTGGCATGTGTTCAAATATGACATGATGAAAATCTTTATTACATTATTCATTGCTCACAGGCATTACTTTTTTCCCAAAATAATTATGCTCTGTATTAAATGTATTCATCCAAACATTTCTTTATTACTGCAATTATTTTCATCACACTATTCAGCTTAATGGCAGATGAGAGCTTTTATACAACATTTCATATTGTACAGTATGCTGTCAGACCATCAGAAAGTGCTTATACAACACATACTTGTTTATTACATGTTTATAGGTGATAAAACCCATTCCTATGGATGCCAATTACAGTTATTTGCAAAACATGTCAGTTTGTGATGTGGGTGACACAACAGCTGTAAGGTTAATTTTTCTTGTATATACATGCTGAGAAGGAGAATAAAGCAGTGATGTTGTCTAGCATACATAGACTCCCTGTATAAACATCTTATATGCAATAACTGTAGACTATGCATTTATGCCATAATGTATCTTTTGTCCTTGCCAATTTCTATCTCAACTCAGCATTTTATTAACATGTATATCACATTGGGTCTAGGACACTTGCACGAATGTACTTTTTGCCGAATCGCGAATGGGCGGGCATACTTACGCGAAAATGCTTTTCACCGAAGCAGCATTTTCACATAAGTATGCCTCTTGTGCCAGTTGTACTATGGTGTGGATACGGGAAAATTCCCTTTTTACCACTGTAGTGCGATCTTGGAGTGTGAATATTAAAGTAGGGGGGTGTGGGGGCTCTGCCCTCCACATGGGGGTGCAGAGGGCTTGCCCACCTGCGTAAAAGTAGATTTAATGTTTTTTTAACATACTTTAGCAAAAGCACTTTTTCGGTGAAAGCACTTTCATTAAAGTGTGTTCAGTGATAGTGGATTCGGACTGTTGAACTTTTGTTTAACAGTCCTAGATCAGTCACATTACCTCCCCTTTGGTACACTGTAGCTTTATGCCCATGTAGCATCCTTTGTTAGCATGTCTGTTTTTATTAATGTGCATAAGTCAGGTATTGTCATTGGAATTAGTTATCATTACATCAGCATGGCAGTATTTATGTTACAAATGCTACTTTTGACACTTCAGCTCATTTGCCTATAATATCTGGGTACACTTTCCCCACTACCCCTCCCCTCTTAATTACATTTGCAGTGCAACGTTATTTGTGTAGAATTCCTCTATTTTACTTCTCCTTCATCAGAATTCTTTCATTGTACTTGCTGTTAATATTTCAGTGCTACAGTGTGCTCTCATATATTCGGTTTGCCTATTGGCAGCTGTTTTTTTCCCCATTCTGTGCTTGTGCTTGAAAGCATCCTTCCATGACCATGGGCACTATTGCTGACCATGAAAAGGTGTTTGCAGTGATGTCGGTGTGATGAGCATGCATGTTTGATTAACGCTGTTGCTCATCTTGTTAACATGCTTAAATCCTATAGGCTTAGTGCGAAGCATATGCAATTGTTAATGAATCCTAGGGAGAGTTTATTTCCCAAGTACCTCAACTAAAAGCCTTCCAGGCAGGACATACAAATATTAACTCACAATCAATATATATATATATATATATATATATATATATATATATATATATATATATATATATATATATATATATATATATATATATATATACACACACACAATTAAAGGAAATGATGTCATAAAACAATCAACCATTTAAAATACTTTCCAATTACATTGTCTATTTAAACCATTCAGAATCAAAGGATTGAATTTCAAAATGAAAATACTTTCTTTACTATGTAAATAATATTTTAAACTACCCCCAAATCTAACCTTCCAAATAACTAAAATGCAATCTGAAAGCCATTAACATCACTCTCATGCTCATTGGCAAAATCAATTGTTGTATGACATCAATTGTTTTATGACATTATTTCCTTTTATTGTGTATATATTTTGATTGTGTGTTTGTATGTCCTCACTACAAGGTTTTTAGCTGAGGTTCTAGGGAATAAAGTATTCCACCCTTTTTTTTGGCAGCCTATGTAGTTTTGATTTTATTTGATTTCTTTTGTTGTTTTGAAATATATCTAGTGAAGGGACTTCTGCCTTTAATCATACACCGAGAGTTTTGGGAGAAACTGAGGACAATATACAAATAGCATGGAAGAATTTTTGAGCAATGTGGATACCACTAATGATTTTACCAATGCAAAAGAAAGTGCTTATTTGGATTTGTTAAGGATTTTTTTTCTATGAGAAATGTTCATTTCTCACAGGAACGCAGTGAATCGCTCAAGGATTTGTAAAGTAATATGTCATCTTGAGACAAATGCATATTTTAATATGGTTGCTCTTAAGAAGCCCCCAGCCTGATAACACTGAGGTTAAGGCACAAGATTACCAACTAGTAGATCTGGGTTCAAAACCTGGCCGAGCTTCAACTGGGTACAAGGATGGATTGGCAATCTACTTCTGTAATATGCCTCGAAAACCCTATGGGGTCTTCCCATAGAGTCACCATGAGTCAGTTTCTACTCATGAGAAATTACATGCTTGCTTTTTTTTTCTCTTTAGAAATATTTAGAACTGGGTTTAATATCATAGGGTTTTAGTCTCTTTAAAACACCTTCTACTCCATTTAACTTGATTGATTCAGAAGAAGAAAAAAAGAATATCAATAAATTGCATTGCTGCCACTCATCAGTGTGCAGTTGAACTGGTCCATATTCTTATTGAGAGACAGACATAAGTAAACAAAATAAACTAGCTTCTAAGATCAGAGCTGCTCTCAGGCAGCTAAAGGAGAAAGTTAGTGCTGCTAATTTTTCTAATGCCATGTAATCCCGCAGTCAGAAAGTAAGAGTGCTAGAGAAGGAATTGATGGAACTTAAGAAAAAGAAGCTAGGCTGCAATTTGGAGGATTATTTTAAGGATCATGCCTTAATTGGGAAGAAGGATGTTATAACCAATCAGTGATGAGGGAGAAAATCAGTTGGTGTATGTAGGGATGGTAGAGTTCCTTCCTCACCTGTGGTGTCATCTTCCTCCACTAATTCTTGGCATCAAAATGAAATAATTACTATTATGCATGTTCCAGAGTTGAATCAGTTTAACAATCATAGCGGTCAAACTGAACTATACTAAATATAACAGAATTTTCATGGATCAGAGAAGAGGTGATACGATCAATATGGCTTGGATGGGTATTACCAGCAAAATAAATGCAACTGTATATAAAAAAGGTCTTGTTTTCATCCAAAATCAAAGTTGTTGAGCTTCTTAGTGACTTTAATTCCTATGACTACAATGATTCTTGCAGTGTAGACAATATGCTGAACATTTTGGGATTTTTTTAAAATGAACTAGAACTTTCTGAGCTTAATTTGAGACACAGGTTAATTCCTATGGTTCCACCTTAATCCTGCCAGGTTAGAAATGATTGTTTTAAACTGTACAGACAATTAAATTTTACTTCTTTTTTGTTAAGAGTGCTGCTAATTCAGTTGATATTCTCAGTACTGATGAGTCTCTCAAAAGTTCTCTGAGGTCTTGCCATTAGGATTACTTTTATTCGTGTTATGATGAGTCATTTGAATTTAACATTTATACTTTATTTGATTTGGAAAATGTTAAGGTTTGTAGTGATTTTATACCCACATTTTCTAATGATAGTATTAAAATGTTTTCTGGTACCCCTAATAATGATATTAGAATATTGTGTGATGATTTTGACAAAAGAAATATAGATTATAATCTTACAAGGGAACAGTGGATGGCCCTTAAAAAGCTTGGTGCTAATACAAATTTGGTCATAAAGCAAGCCAATAAATGAAAAAGTTGTATGTTTAAATGTTAATCAGTATTATAAAATGTGTATGCATCTCATTAATGATACTATGATCTATCAGCCGGTGGCCTTTTCTGTGTATAATTGTATGTTAGATGAATTTTTAGAATAGCTTAATAAGGGTGTTAAACTGGGTTACTTTACATAAAAGGGTGTAGACATTACATTTTTAATAGACAATCTAGACTTGCTGTATTTTATTGTTTACCTAAAATATATAATAATGTATTTGATCCACCTGGAAGGCCTAGAGTCTCAGGCGTTGGTACTATATTTTTAAATGTGGGCCAGATGATTAGCAAGCATCTGAATGAGTCTGTAACTAAATTACCTTCAAATATTAAGAACATGACCCATGTGTTACAAAAGATGTCTAAGGTTAAACAGGAAAGTGATATGCATTGGTTGACAATTGATACTGGCAGCCTTTATACTCGTATTAAACATTAATTTGGGATCAAGGCTGTATTACATTCTTTTAAAGGATTCTGTGAAGCTGCATTTCTTATGTGAGGTTATTCACTTTTGTTTAAATAATATTTTTATGTATAAAGACCAATTATTTTGCCAATGTAAGGGGACAGACATGGCAGTACCTTTTGTTCCTTCATATGCTTGTCTCTTTACTAAGCTGTTTTAAAATTAATATATTTATTCTAATAGTTTTTTCAGAATGTTGTTTGTTATTACCATTATATAGATGATATGATTTTTATTTGGCAAGGTAATATAAATGATTCTAATAGTTTTGTTGGAACTTTGGGAAATAATAGGTTTGGTTTGTGTTTTGCTTCTTTGTTTCATCCTTCAGTTATTCATTTTTGGATGTTACTTTATGGGCTGTTTTGTAAAGCTATTACTATTATTGACTATCTGCATGGGTCTAGTTTTCATACTCAGTGGTTAATGGCTTCTTTCTCTAAGGAGGTGCTTTTGAAGGTGAGGCATTTTATGTACATACAGGAGATACTTCCTAGAAGAAACTTGTAAACTGATAATATATCTTCAAATAGCAGTTACTCTACAGCTGAGATATATAAAACATATTTTCAAGCCTCAGCTATGCCCTGTGTAGATTTAATATGGGGCAGAAAGTGAAAAGTCAATTAGGACATTGCTAGAAAAAGTACTGATTTTGAGAAAAAAACATGACTATTCTGTTTCTCAGTTTAACAGGTTATGTAGTGAAATTATTGGCAGTGTCAAAAGAAATTGGAAAAATTCTGTTGAATGATGTTAATATGAGAAAGTTAGTACTTGGGGCCCCTTTAATAGTATTCACTAAGGGTAAGAGAATTGGTTGTTTTGTGTGTCATAGTTATTTTGCAATGCCTGGGACCCTATTATAGATGAACATCTCTCACATGGGTACAGTCCTTTGTGGGAGGCTGTTCTGTTTGTCCATTTATTTGTAACGGATTTAGTAAAACAAATAATTTAAAGCTGGATATCAAGGGAAGTTTTACTTGTGCTGTTAAGTCAGCAATTTATCCCATCAAATGTCCATGTAGTTTACTTTATATAGGAAAAACAAAATGATCTTAAAAATAGAGATATTATAATCCATTTGGCGATCTATTTTGTCAATGAGGGTGACAGTGGATTTTAAAACAAGTTATTTGGAAGGTTAGATTTGGGTGTAATTTAAAACATTATTTACCTTGTAATGAAAGTATTTTCATTTTGAAATGCAATACTTTGATTCTGAATGGTTTAAACAGTGAATGTAATTGGAAAGTATTTTTAAATAGTTGCTTATTAATTGTTTTGTTTTATTGTGTATACATTCTGATTGTGTGTTTGTGTTTGAATGTCCTCCCTAGAAGTCATTTAGCCAACGTGCTAGGGGGAATAAACTATTGCTTTTTTGTGGTAGCTTGTATAGTTTGGATTTTATTTGATTTGTTTTATTGTTTTCAAATATTTATTGGCTCACTTTATTATGTTTTCTATTTATTTGGTCCCTTTTATTCACATCCATATTATTTTATCTTTGTTTTGTTAACTGTGACTATTTTCAGTTTTATCTGTTTTCAATGTGTATGATAAGAATGCTGTTTGCATTCTTCTACTATGTCTCCATCTCTGTGCCCAAACCTTCCTCAGACATATAGGAGCTTACACATCTTACATAAACATTGGAGTTGTTGTCATAACCAGGTCTGGAGGCCATACCTGTGTGCATACCTTTTGTAGTTAGTGAGACTTCTTACTGCAGTCCTAGAGTAAACAAACACATTGAGTTTAATTTTCTCCATGTCATACCCAAGGCTCTTGATTGTTACCTCAGACTGGTCAGTGGAATCTGTCCTCATTTTCTCCCATATAGGGCTCTGTATAATAATAAGATGCCTATTTGAGATGTCAGAGACTATCTATAAACTGTTGCATGCATTGGCCTTGCATTTGTAACAGATACAAGTCTGGATAAGACTTTCATCCCCAACTTGATGTGCAGCTGGGCTTCCAAGTGTCCCTATCATCCATTATACTGGCTGAGACAGGATTAGGGGAGAGATGGATATTTGATTTAAATTGGAACATATGGTGGTCCAGGTTACCATAAGGAAAACAAACTCATTTGCACTCATTGTGTGTGGAAGAACTTACGGACCATTTCTCCCTGTCTATTGCCCATATATTTGTGTGAGGTCATTCCTACTACAAGACTACATTAATTTGCTTGTTCAATCTGTGTTGGATCAGAAAAAAATTGTTTTTTTCTTGGTAATTTTTTCCGTTTGAGTTGATGATAACTAAATCATTCTAATGAAGGAATTCATCTGCATAATGAAGGTATTCAGGTTTGTTTAGGTGATTATATTTACAACCCATTATGCTGGGTTTTCTCTTGAAGGGATATTCATTCTGGATGTGATGACAACTGACTTAGTGCTGGAATAGTCTTGTGGATTGAACAGTTCTTGGTCAACTTTGATCTCACTGTACCCTCCTTTTCTCCACTTGATCTTGTTTTGATTGAGTGTTGAAGCTGGAGTAAAGTCTTATCATCTATATTGTTGTTGACACTCCATTTGTTCCAAAGGGACAGCAGTACAAAGAGTCTGGATGGGTTTGTCTATGACTATAATATGTCATTTACTACTGTTCTGGATTTCTTGACTCCATTTCATGTGTGTTGTTACACTTAAGGAATTTGAGAAATGAGTGGATTTTGAGCTCTGTTCCCTGAGAAAGGGAGGGTTTGCAGCATTGTTGCTGACCTCTTGGCTCTTGAGTAACAGGCTTGAACTGGATTAGCATTTTGCTTATAAAGAGTTTAAGGTGTCCTATAAGACGCTAGTTTTTTAGTCCAGTGTTGTATTGGAACAGCAAATAAATTGGCAATGCTCTTTCATCTTATGGACAGGCTGTATAGTCCAGTCTAACTTAACCCATATACACCTTCAGCTCCATGTCTGCAACACTACTTTTGTGGATTGCATTGCAGGTACTCTGCCTGCAGCACACTAAAGGCAGCATGTGCAAAGGTCTAGTGTTTCAACGTGTCTTAATCATGGTATTGTATTTGTGGCACTCAGTACCACAATTAAGTAGATAAATGTGACAAAAATATTTGAAAAAATAAAGCTAAAGAGTTGTTCTATTATTTCAGTTTAATATACTTTTGTCACATTTAAGTGTGCTGGGTGGTCACTATCCAGCTTGCCAGCATAAAGGCATTTCTAACTTCATTAGTGTGAGTTCTGGCAACTAAGAGTGAGTTAATACACATAGCATATTCCCACCTAAATAAAGTTTTTCTTTTTTTTTTTGCTGATAACTTTGCCACTGTTAGGTCAACACTGCCTGCCCCCCATGACATCATAGGATGCATTAGCTTGGGTTGAGAGACTTGCCTTTTGTTCTTGGTCTGCATTTCAAGTTTCTAATTATGACAAAGTCATTTCTGTTATTCTGAGTATACATCTTACAGTCCATGGCCTGTATACAGGTATCTAAACACTGGTTCTTACTCAGAAAGTTTCTGTTTCTATCCTCTTTTGCATTATGAAGTCTGCCTTGAGACTTGAGGTTGTCCCATTTGTCTTCGAGAAAGCCTTGGCTATTCCAGTCTGTAGGAAAAAAAAACATACCTGGACCCCAGTAACAACAATAATTTCCATCCTTGACTTGCTTGCCTCCTACCTGCCAGGACATATCCATATAATGGTTTCTGGCATTAATTCATCCAGTACCTTCCCAGTGAACTCCCACAATGCTGACAATGGGTCCATTACTATTCATAGTGTTTGATACTGCCACTCAGGACTCAATCCTTTGGAGAGATTAGTTGTACTGTTGTTATGCTGGATTTACCCTAGTCAGTTGAAATGTAGCACATTCAGAACAGAAACCTTGGCTGTATGCTACTTTGTGATATTGTTGTGATTTCTTTCTTTCTTGCTTGCCATTTGTTTACCTAGAAAGTCTGAATGGGTTTAGAGTACCCATTTTCAGTGGAGGCTTGGGGACAGAATCTCCAAAATACATCAAAGTTGTCTTTGATTGCTGATTGACATTCAGGGACCAGGCAGCTTCAGTGGCTAAGTCTTCTTGCTTCATTTGAAGACTTTTGCTTTGGAATTAGTCACTGATATCTGCCAAAGGTATATTTATTTACTGCATTTGTTTACAGGGATAGTCTGATTAGGCAGAAAGCTACCCCTTTTCATTGGAGGCCCTGTGAGAAAAGCTCCAGAAAAAGTCCAGCATTACATAAAGATCATAGTAAGCAGAGGTAGAAGTAATGCACAAATATACAAAATGTAAACATAGTATTATTAATTTATAGCAACAACATGTAATAAGCTATGAACATTTTCCAGGGAGAAAAGCACCAGCAAAAAGTATTTTGTTTAGAGCACAGTAAACAGAGATATTTAAGTAATCAAGAGAGTTGTACAAGTAATCAGCAAAAATACAAAATGTAAACATAATATCATTAATTAATACATATATTGGTTATTTCTGCCTTGATTTCCTCTTGGTTTGGTTATTAGAATTTCCATTACCTTGGATTTCCTGACACAAAGGTTAGATGGTTACAACTTGGGCAAACATTCACTGTATGGTTACTTACTGCTACTTGATGTGTAAGCAATTTATGCCATTGTCACAGCAGTTTCATTTACCCCATCTGCTTCTGTATCATCTTTCAGATCTCGTCTTATCCCTGCATGATTTCTGTGTCTTTTACCTAAAGGAACTGAATGTTCCCTGTGGCCTCTCTTAGGCTGTTTGCACTCTGGCAACAGCTCTGTTGGTGATCTGTAGGTTGCAGTATGATACGTCTGGTGCCCAGGTCTTCATATTATTTGTATGCCACTGGAACTTGCAAATGTGGTGGCTTATGAGGTGTTCCACCTTGGTTTACTCCAGGAGCTCACTGAGGATTATTTTTATTTATTTATTTATTTTTGCTGGAAATGAAGATCCAGTAGGAACTTTTTAATGCCAAGGACTGTTTATTTTCAGTCTCATTACTGCTGATTGTTTTATCTTGTTTTGTTTTATTCCTTAATTTTATTGTGCCAGTGCTTACTTTATAATCACATTACTAAATAGTTGAAGTGTTTGGAGTAGTGAAATTTTATGTTTTTTTTTCTTGGTAAGACTGAAAAGTATGTAGTAATTTTTTTATTCACTATCTTCCTCATATCATCAATCATTTATTATGGTTCTGCTAAAGTGTTTCAGTCCCAAGCTTTCAAAGACCACTGTCTTGAAGCCAAGGACACAAGTGATTTGTAGATCATACAGGCTTCTGCTCTCACGCAGACTTGAATATGAGTTCATGCAAGCAGCTGCTGCACCTTACCCAAACACGATATTTGAGTCTGAGTTAGGTATGTGCATCAACCATGGGGAGGGAGTGGGGGGTGGGGTGAGAGTGTAGGTTAGGCCAATCATCCAGAAGGATTTGGAAATGGGTGGGGAGTTTTAGGGTTAGGTAGCAGGAGAGGAGTTTGGGGTTAGGGAGCAGGAGGGGAGTTTTAGGGTTAGTGAGTGGGATGGAAGTTTAGGGTTATGTTTTTGGAGGAGTTTGGAGTTTTAAGTTTAAGGAATGATCGGGAACTTCAGTGTTAGGGATGGGGAGGGGAGTTTCATGGTTAAGGATTTTTAGGTTTAGAGTTGGGGCATTGGTAGGGCTATACAGTTTCATAGGGTTGGGTGTTGGGAAGACTAAGTAGTAAAGATCAGGCCACTGGGAACTAGAGTGCATACCTTTTTAGCAAGTGGTAGTGAGCAAGTGTTTCATAAGCTACTAGCATGCGTGCATTTATAGTAGACCCAATTTATCACAACTTTATAGGCATTGTCAAATATTTATCACCATTCTACCCATGTCATGAATTAAGGAAATTCCATCCCAGTCTACTCAAAATAATGAAACCACACAGACACAACATCCTCAAAAAAATATTGCCTATGTAAATCAAACCTTGTGAAATGAAAATGCAGTAAATCTTTAGCAAAACATTAAACTGAATTAAATTAAGAAGTAGAACATTAAAATAAAATAAACACTTACTCCAACTAGCCAAATGGAAGAATTGACTTAATTCTAAAAGTAACTAAGATAAGTAAAAAATATAACTAAACTGTAAAACAAGTAAGACTTAAAAAAACCTTCTGTACACTTCTGATATAAACCACTGGAAAAAAAAAAAAACGATAATAGCAAAAAGAAAAAAAAGCTTTTTTTGAACAGATTAGCCCCAGGATTCACTAATCCTCCATGTAAGACTAGATTAGTCTTACACGGAAATGCCAGTCTAAGAGTAAGATGTCAGCACACCATGGATATTAATGAGGACACGCTGCCTCAACTCTAAGGCTAACACGGAGCATGCATGAGTGCAGGGAGCGTGTCGGACTGCCGAGCAGTCCAAAAATCTACACCCCTGCAAGTCTCTCAATCAGGAAATGTCAACTTACATGAGCGAGTCTGCTCAAATGTGTACATACCCAACACTACACTCCCCCACATTCTAAACCTCTGTACAATTATAAAATGTAAAACTTTTATTTTTTTTTTATTATTCCCGATATAGCTGCCCATATTTGCATGGGTTTGCCCATTGCTTAGCTACAGTTAGCAGTTTAGACATCGAAGAGGATAATAAGAAACTTATATGCAAATTAAGCAAAATAGCAGTAGCGTAGTGGTAGAGCCTTCGCACAAAGAGGAGGCATTCCCAGTTTGAGTCCCACTACTCCCCTTTCTATTTTCTGTTGGAAATCTGTATATAAAATAATTCCTGACATTTATCATTTAAATTTTAGTAAAAAGCATTGAAATGGCCTATGTAGTAGTGAACGAATTATATATATATATATATATATATATATATATATATATATATATATATATATATGAAGGTGAAATGGTTATGCATACTGATGGATGCATAAGTAATGTATCTTAAGCAATGTGAAACATTGCTAAGCAAAGTTTACCAGCATTAAGCATATTTAAATGTAATTGCTCGTAGCTGAGCTCTGCATTAACTAGCGCAATAGTTTTGCGCATAGCTGCGCATCACGCCAACTAGTGCAAACTGCGCGGAGTTTCGCTCAGCGCTAACCAGCGCAACATCAGGCAACAACGAGCAACGTAGAGCAATGTCGGGCAAAGTTGAGCAAAGTCAGTAAAACACAGCCACACCTCCTAACCGGTCTGGCCAGTAGTAAAATAGCAATGACAGGCGTCGAACCCGGGATACTGTGCACCATTATCACAGCACTGAACCACTAAGCCATGACAGCTTTTCATAAGCATGCACTTTCAACACACACATACATATCAATGGAAGTTTACCCATTGCTAAGCAGGTGTGCCTTCAGCTGAGTTTTTTCAAAACTGGCCAATCACAAATAAGTGTGGGAAATGATGCATATTTAAGCTCCATAGGTGGGAATACTTTCCATAACTGGTTGTAGCTCTCATATGCAGGCAGCAATGGCCGGTGCTGGAGAGGGCTCTCATTTTCGAGTGCAACGTTGGGACATGGAGGAGTCAAAAGTAATGGTTTGGCTCTTTGTCCATAATCATGAGGATAGACTCCTGCAGGGCCAGTACCAGGGCACCCAATACAAAGAGGAAGCCTGGGACCGTCTAGCTCATGAACTCACCAGTGCCACAGGTGTCCCTTGGACTGGTGAGCAGGTCAGACACCACCATGCAGACCTGAAGAGACGCAAGGCGGATCAACTGGACCAGTGGATCCAGGAGGCCCGTGGGATGGAAAATGCCCCACTACTAAGTAGCTATGGAATTAAGTATGTAAGAATTGCTATTCTAGTGTATACTATGGATAGGTATGTCTCAATATCACTTCATTTACTTCACAGCTGCAGGTGTCCATGCTGCAAATCAACAAGCCTATGCAGATAGGCTGCTAAGGCTGTGCCACCAGGCAGGTTAGTAATTATTCTGCTTGCACTGTTATGTAAAATAAATGAGAGAGCCTGAAAAAAGTGTTTTAACACAATAAATAAAGGTATAATAATTCTCTAATAATTATTCTGCATTTACTGTTATATAAAATAAATGAGAGAGCCTCTAGAAAAGTATTTTAAATCTTTAATAAAGGTATAATTCCTGGAGTGTGTCTGTGTCATTTTATTTGATATGTTGTTGTACTCTTGCATTATAGAAATAGTACTGTTGTATTAAGCACTGTTAACACACAGTTGGGTAGGCCCATATAAAGTGGATGAAGGGAGTGCCAGTAGCTTTTAAGCATATTTACAGTCCTCAACTGTTGGTTCATGCCCAGCATGTACAGGTTAATCTGGCACATGGGTAGCTTGGTATTGTGTTCCCCAGAAATGTCATTGTGCTGGCAGAAATGTAGGGAGCTGTTAACATATAACTGATAATTTCACCTAAACATATCTAGATAAGTATAGGAAAGTAGAGCTGTCAGTGTACCATCTCAGCAGTAGTGTCTCTGAGCAACTCACAAAATATGTAGCAGTAGCATCTGCATCCCGGACAGTTAGTATGACAGATACAGCCCATGTATATAAAGATCTAGCAAAACCCATTTCACAATTTAAGGACAATTGGGTAGTGCAATAATACATGTAGGGGACATATAACTGCAGCTAATAGGAATGCAATGTAAACTAGAAGGATATATAAGTTGTTAATGGAGCTATCATTTTCCACCCTACTGTATGTGCATAAAAAATGCAATTCCACACCTAAATGGGTATGTCTAATCTCAAAACATTTGTTGGGACATATTTCAATGCATGTGCCCTGTTCAAATACCACAATATTGGTGGCCTATTGCCATCAATTAAACCTGCATGATGTTGTAATGTTCACTGTTGTTCTATATATGCATGTGTCATGCTTGCTGTTCAACTGTTGGAACTCTGGTGTGTTGGGTTAATGGGAATACTTCTGCATGCTGTTATAACTAACTGGGAATGATGTTGACTGTTACTAACCCATATTTTCATTAAATCCTCCTAAACATAGAACGTATGGGAAGGCCGGTCCCAGCAGACCCACCTGTCCCACCTCAGCTGGTGATGGCACCTGGCACCAGCAGGTCTGGTGCCCAGCCTGGGACCTCCTACTCCATTGGCCCTGTGCCACCTTTGGGTGGAAGTGCTGCAGGGGATGGGGCTTGTCCCCCCCCGTGCAAGCTTGGGCAGAGGAGGGCCACCTATCACCCTCCGAACGGTCCGGGCTGTGGTGCGTAGGGAGATTGAGCATTCTGTTGCTGATACTCTGCGCCAGCTTGAGGCACGCATGGCATGACTCATGGGTGAGCCTGCCCCTCCTATGCAGCCCCCAGCATAGCCACCCTCTGGGCTGTGAAGGTGCAGTGGTGACTGCCCATGGGTGGGGATCTCAGTTCCACTGTTGCCATCTGTGAGCTCATGGGCTTGCGATTTCCAAACATCCTTCCCCATCAATGGTGTTCACCCACCACATGTGTAATATTCCGCCCCTGTATGCATCATGTTTGTCTTGTCTGTTTACCTCCCCAACCTACCTCCCCAAATATACCTACTTTCCCTACCCCACATTCCACTCTCACCTGAAAAAAAAAAAAAGGGCAATCTGCTCCCAAAAAATGATGCCCCATACATAGCTGCCCATTTTTCACACATGTCCGCTGGACACATAAACTGATATTTAATTGGCAGTACAACATACTTTGTTGTCCTCACCCCTCTCACAGGGGTTGAAGGTTTCATATTTCCCTCCAAATTTATTGCATATGCACAGCTGTTGCTGTTAAAGAAATGGACAGCTATGGACCTTCCCTACACTAGTCCTGCACATCCTGAGCTGTTTTCCCTACTGTCTTTCCCTCTTTTTGCCCCTTTTTCTCCACTTTCCTATCTCCCCATTTTCTTTTCTTTCAAAGAAATGAGTACGGGGGTTAGCAGGAGTAAGCATTATTAAGCAGTAGTTAGTGGGTCTGAGAGAGTGTGCACTTGTGTGCGCTTAGCTAAGCATTGTTAAGCATCACGCAAACCTGCACAAACCCACTTACAACTGCTTAAAAGTGCCTTAGTCACTCTGTATGTCAGGACTCTTGTTCTGCTCAGCAGCAAAATAAAACACCTCTGTCAGTCTCAAACTCTGGACCCTGTACACACTAGACTGCATGAAGTACCACTAAGCCATGGTAGACAGAACAAGTAGGTGCTGAAATAAATATATCATGCATCAGAATGAGTGAATGTAAAGGAAAAATAGGAATGCCATAACACAAATTTTGTTCTGTGGATCTTTACCAGCAGTTTTTGTGGAATTGCATTACATGACTGTGATAAGAGAACCAGCCATTCTAGCAGGAAATAATGTTACAGCAGCACTTTACAACCCCCACACAGTATCATAGCAGGACAAACACTGGCATATCTGATTAGGGCAGAGGCCATACTTCCCAACTGTGACTAATTTTCAGGGATGTCCCTGATTTTGAAACAAATTTTAGCTGTGTCCCTCTGAATCCCTCTGAATAGTACTGATGTTAGGCAGAAAAGTGGGGAATTACACTTAATGAATAATGACAATAAGTAAGAGTTAGACACTGCTTGTACTTCAGAAAAGGTGTATTAATCCATATGCTCTGGTTCTCTCAAAGTCTCAACTTAATGTCTCTAATATTTTAAAGGTGTACCTCACTTTTACCTACTTTTCCCTGAGTCTGTTCAAATATGTACCTGAGTGTTTGAGAGGCCTCTCAGAGGCCGAAACACACAGGCATATCAGCTTTTCTGCTGTTACACACTGTGCAAATAGCTTTGGAAGGAGTTACAGAAGCACACCCTTATGTAGGACTACAACACTGAAATACCAAAGGATGTAGCCATGTATTGGTAGCAACCAACTGTGACAATGCCATTGTTCCAGTGCTGAAAAGACCGGTGTGGTGCAGAGACAAAGAATAACAGGCTGACCTCTGGCTACCATCTGGATAGGTCCACAGTTGGGAGCTACACAGACAGACTACTTGCCTTGATAAAATAACAGGTACACAGCAACCCTTTTAAGTCCAGCAAGATAAAATTCACACAATACATAATGCTCTCTGTACTTCTGTACCCCTACCTAAATGTACAATATACCTGTGTGTTCAGGGTCTACCAAGGATGTAGGTAGGCATACTCAGTACTGAAATTTGTCCAGTTTTCTTGAGCAGCCTGTGCTAATGTCAACACTAAAAAAGCACAAACTGTTCAGACATGAGTAAATTAATATTCACAGTATAGCAATTCACAGACAGTTCATGTGCCAAAAGAATACATCTCAATAACTACTTTTGTATGGCAGTTAATCGTATAATTAGAAAAGAAAGTGCATACTCCCATGTATCTTGTGTTAGCATTTGGAGGGGTGAGTACAATTCAACACTGACAAGTGTGTACTGGAAGCAGCAACATTCAGGTCTGAGTACAACATTCAAATCACTGGCTACACCCCTGGCTTCAGATATAAGAACTATACCAACCTTCTGATTTAAACAACGATGTCCACAGCAAACAAGCATGACCCCCCACTTTGGAAAGCTGAAAGAGCTACGCCTACCTGAGTTAGCAATTTATAGCACTGGGTTGCTATGACAGTGATTACTGCAATTACCACACAGCAGCCTGCATGCAATTAGCAAATGGTGGCCACCAATTGGTGCAGAGGCCATCACATGCACATGTGCAAATACCTATAAAAGCAGGCTGTAATTGCTGTCCACAAACTCAATCACTCTATTGGAGAGAGAGAGAGAGAGAGAGAGAGAGAGAGAGAGAGAGAGAGAGAGAGAGAGAGAGAGAGAAAATGGAAAATAAATAATACCAACTCATACAAAGGAAAGGTATGTAACAGATATGTATTAGATGTTTTTGAAGTGTACTCTACATAATGTGAACCATTCATATGTGGCAGCAGTACGTATCTATGCACAGATGTCCTGCTTAACTACTGCCATGGACAATTCAGTGTGTACCTGTGGGCAGTGGGACATAACTGTGAAATATGTAGCTCAGCATTAAATGTCAAACATCTGATCCATGTTATCTGTGTTCTGTACAGTAGTGTGGACAATGGCTGTTTGGGGGATTAGTGCAAACATTTATATAAACATGGTTGTGACAGAGTAACACATGCATGATAGTCATATTAAAGTTTAGCTTAGCATTGGCAGCTGCTGTACCAGACTAGTATGGTAATCTAGCATTTGTAGCTATATATACCCCCTCTAATGTTACTGTGTGTTCACATGTGACACCTGTTCATATTGCAGGAAGGCCCAACAGTTCAGCTGTGAGGTCCAGGGACTTACAACAGTGTGGACCTTGTGTGTGTATGGCACACACATATGGAGATATATATATATATATATATATATATATATATATATATATATATATATATATATATATGTATATATATATATATGTGTCATATATATTAACATCTGTATATGTGCATAGAGCAAGGGACATATTGCAACTGTTTGTGAAGGGTGGACATATATATGATGGTGAAGGTTGTTATGTGCATATTTGTATGTAGGTTTTAGTGTGTGACAAACAAGACAGCATACAATGCTGATACATGACATGTGGTGGTTAAACACTGTGTGTGTTTTCTTCAGTTTGTAATGTTGCAGCCAGTGAGGCCTGCTAAAGCTACCTGGGCTGAGAACACTTTCAATGTATTTCTCACAAGACTGTGCGATATTACATTACTGTATACCTCACATCCTTTGTATAACTGATATTCCCACAATGAAAGGTGGACTGTTTATGCGCCTATATGTATATGTATATGTATGTCTACACCAATGTATGTGTATATGTATATATATATATATATATATATATATATATATATATATATATATATATATATATATATATATATATATATATATATATGTAGAGAGAGAGAGTCATATATAGTCATACACACCCACATCTACTTGTTTCAATAGATTCTATGTAAAGTTGACTGAGTGTGATGGTCAATGTGTTGGCAAATGTGTCAAAGATGTGTATTTGTGGGATAGCTTAGTGGGAAACTGTTTCTGTCATGGTATTATGTGTCCTTGCTTTGATCCCAGCAAAAGCTGTGTATGCTGTTGCTAGGCAGATAAAGCACTATGGCATACAGTCTGATGTAGTCCCTTGGTGTTAACTGGGGTGTGTCATTGGAGGCTAAAGCACTACATGTATGCTTATTGATTGGTACTGATGTTGAATCCAAATCCTGTATGAACTGTAGTACTACTTGAAGCTGTCGGCCTAAACAGCAAAGTATGGTGTATGTCCACATTGCTTGGAACCACTGTTTTGTGTGGTCCCTGTAGTCTTCACAGATTACATTCCTCAGGCTTAAGGTTTTGTAAGTACTGACACACAGTACTGTATGGTACACATGTAAAGCTTATCTGGGTTGCCATACCTTTGTGTCTTGTAATTATGTCTGATGTGTGTGTGTGCATATGCCTGTAACATGTCCTCTGTCATATGTGTGTTACAAGATATAACTGCGTATCTAGCAACATTTATAGTTTACTACAGCAGTATGCCACCTATATTCACAATTGTGCACATATTTTGGCCACGGGTTTGCCATCAACAAGTTGTGTGGTATAATGGTAATACTGTAACTGGACTTTACAAACATTGTGATGGATGACATATTTCTTTATGCATTCACTTGATCTATACCTTCTGTGGCTAGGTGGTGCATTGTGTCTCATACAGTGTGCCATGTACTGTTGTATAGTCTTATATAGTGATTTTATTTTGTTGCTGTGCAGAACATGGTTTATTATATAGAGCATGCCAGGCACTTTCAAGCAGTTGTGGGGTGAGTACTGATAATAGGTATTGAAAGTGTTTAATCTCAGTCAGCTAATAGGTTGCTATATATGGCAGTTCAGTGATATCTGTAATGTATAATGTTAAGTGTGCCATATGACTTGTTCAGACATATTTTTTCTTTGTCTTCCAGGGATCATGGCCCACCATCATAATCCTAGCTACAGTAGTGTTGAGGATGACGTTATTACCAGCTGTCTGATTCAGCACTACAGCCTACTATTCTCAAGAACCAGCCAAGACCATCATGAGCATACTGCACTTTGGCAAGTTGTTATCCAGAGGGTAAATGACATAGGCATGCATAACCGAACATATGAGCAGATACATCATCACTGCAGTGATTTACTTAGACATGTCCGGCAGCGTGCTTCTGATGTCCGTAGACAACAGCTTGCAACAGGTGGTGGGGTTAACATCCATCACCCCCTCACCAGAGTGGAGGAGCTGCTCCTGAGCCTGGTGGCACCTGCCCAACAACAACAACAGCAGACATTTACCTTGATGGAGGTTGGAGCCACCCAGCAAGAACACATGGAGCGTGCAGGTAACATGGCATATCTGTAGACTACTGTTACCTCTATTGGTAGATCATGCATATGTGAGATGTGTACTGTGTAGTTAGAAGATGTGGAGCCTGTTGTTGTGCAATACTGATCATATGGAACACAATCTGTAGGCCTGTGAATGTAAACAGTTGTACTACTGTAAGATTGCAAACCCACAGTAGCAATGCCACAGCTGTCACCACTGACAAACTGTCTCATATCCATGTAGGTCCCTCTGGTGTGACAGCAAGGCAGCAGACACATGCTGGTGAGTGTATTCTGCATTTATTATTGCAAATAAAAAGTGCATGTCATAGTTAAGGTGTAGGCCATGTACACATGTAACACACCTACACATAATGCATGCTGTGCATGTTTGCTGTGAGACTACGCACATCTCAGTAATGTGATTAGCTGCCTCAAACACATGCAATACACAGACCATCTCAAACAAATGTGGCAACACTGTAGTGACCATTGGATAGGCAGAGTCGATATGCATGCACACAACATGCACAACTATGTCATACACAGAACATGTTAACATGCTACACATGAAGTATTCACAAACCCTCTGTAAAGTCACACTCCAGTATCCCAAATGTCATCCACACAGCACACATAATTTACCTGAGGGGTAGAGGCCTATCATGGGGCAGTGAAACACTCTGCAACACACAACACATTCATGTTAGGCAATGCTCCTTATTGGCCTCCTTACAAACCAATGTAACAACTGGCTGTGAAATGGTGAATGTAGCCATGGTAGTGCAGTTCTGGTACAGCATGATAGGTGCTGGTTTGGGACACATTTGTAGCCTTGAGTGACCACATGATGCTTCATGATGATGGCTTATGGTACTACACCCCATCCAGTCATTGTAACCACAGTACTACACATAGCTTTCATTGCTATACACCTCAATGTTGTGTGTGTGCAAACATATGCACCTATAAACAATATGCATACCAATCACCATTTGCACAACTGACACATATATGTCTTGTAATGCTATTGAGTGGCTAGGTCATATGACACACATTGGGTATGTGTGATGTTTAAATATGCAGCTATGTTTTAGCATGCCATGTCATGAATGACACTGGCATGTCCACAATATGATCTACACTCACCATAACTACTGTACATTGGCTATGTGGACCAATAGTATTCCATCAGTTATACATGCACCACTGATCTTGTGTGTATACACATCATGCATGAGCTAAAACTGTGTCCACAATTATTTGCTAAAGACACAGAGGCTCTAATCAGAATTGGATATCTATGTGACACACAGATACACATCCAGTATGTATACCTGTGAGTGATAGTGCACAATACACTAAAGAGTTTTTAAAACTTGCACAGCAATATTGTGTCCATGTATACATTGCATTCCAGGGGGAGGCCAATCACCAAACAACAAAACACATGCATCAAAGCCATGTATACTGTTAGTAACAAGGGCTGTCTACACTTGCACTGCATGCTGTTGAGCAACACATGCCCTGCATGCTGACATGTGTGATATGACTGTTTGGCTTGTGATACTGTACCCCACTATCAACTGCTATTGAGTATGTTCTGAGATTGCTGGTGGTGTTTGTGTGTGTGTGTGTGTGTGTGTGTGTGTGTGTGTGTGTGTGTGTGTGTGTGTGTGTGTGTTTGTGTCTGCTTTAGTGAGGAGTGTATTTGTGTGCATGTGTGCATGTGTTCATGTGTGTATGTGTTCATGTGTTCTGACATCATGTACAGGTCTTAAAGTGTGTTTCCTGTTTTACTCTCACAGGTGCTGAGGTTGGGCTGGTTCAGTGCAGCAGGGAACCTGATGTCACTGATGCAAATAGTGATAATGAGGATAAGTGTGTTGAGGCACAGGCATGTTTGTCAAGGTCTGTTGTTGGGCCACCAATTGACAGTACACAAGTCTCCACCCCATCTATGCACACAGTCATACTGCCTGTACATCCATCATCACCAATTCCCTTAGCAGAGTGATAGTGTACAGTCGGCAATGGCCAGGACAGTGTGGTATCTATGGCACATGCATCAGGACACAGCAGCCATAGCCAGATGTCTGGAATGGTACCACATAGGCAGATGTCCAGGGGTTCTCGTCAGAGCACTGCTGGTCATCATGCCCCTAGCAGACGTGCCACACAACCACACGCATGTTCCAGGCTGTCATGGAGGCATAGGCACATATGGAGCGGTACACCAGACAGGGACTAAGGGCGCAGAGGGCTCATAACACCTCTATAAATGACAGTATCCATGACTTAGCAGGTGCCATCCATAATTACACTGAGGTCATTGATAGACATTTGGGTGAGACATTAGATGTCCTCCACAATGTCATGTCCATGTGTCAGGACAGTGTGGGACAGTTGAGACGTCGACGTGGATGTATGCCAGCAACATCATCAGCTGGCAGTCACCGTGGATGTCCATCAAGTCATAGCCGCTCCCATAGTGCCAGTACCAGCCCCAGCAATGTTGGGGGTGGGCTGTCCATAGACCATCCTAGAAGACCACATGCATGTGGCTCTGGCCAGTCCCAGCAGGGACCTGGATCCAGTGTACATATGTCAACCTCTGAGGATAGTACCCAGTCTGGATTAGTACCTGATACTGTCTGTAGCACCCCTGCCAGGCACAGGTCCCGTATTTGTGGCCAGAGACAGTGATCTGTAAAGCCTGCCAGGTACAGTCTGTAGCTGTCCCACAAATCCCCGTATATGGCAGCCACATGGTGGAACTGGGTGCATGCAGACACACACACACACACATAAACCAGACACCTAGAGCAAACACATACCTGCACACATTACATCCACATTGGCCCATAACAGTACTGTTGGCCCTCACACACACACTCACACATACATGTCAATTGTATGGCTCAATGTAGGCCTCTGGCAAACCAACAACACACCCTGTGCATATGATGAAACCTGTGCCACCTCCTGTCATCTGTAACATTGATGCAGGAACAGGCTAACATGGTGCTGATGCACAGGGTGACTTTATGACAGAATAGCAATGTTAGCATGTTGCCAGCACTAAAGTGTAATGATATATTTGAAGGTGTAGCTGAGCAGGCATGATGCATTAAAGCTATAATTATCAATGTAGTATTGTTTACACCAGTGTTTATTCCAATTGTGTATTATCTGCCCATGTGCCACTTGGCTGATGTGTGTAGTTTTGTCAGCATGTGTTTGAGAGTGGACAGTAAGTGTGGGATGTGTGCAGCACAGATTTGCAGGTGTACATTTGTGAACATGGTTGAGGTGCACTGTCTGCATGTACGTGCATATTGGAGACATGGGCAGGGTGACATGCCCTGTATTAGACAGTGTTAACATTCCATAGTTTCTATTGGTGGCCAGTATGATTTGTACTACACACATTTTGGAACTTGAGTACACGTGTGTGTATGACACGGTTTGACACTGTGCTGTGGGTGATACTGTTACTATCTGTCATTGGTTTGCATTCTGGTAGTATACATAACCTCAACAGCCTGACCATAAACAATTGTTAGAAGATGTCTTGACAACTGACACACAGATGTAGGACACACAGTAACATTTGCAGCCTTCAAGTACTATTCTATGCCAGTAATCAGTGGTATTCACCTGCACTCAGTCCTGGGACCACTCCTGTTTGGCATATAGCTTTCTTAGGTACAAGCAAACACAGTAGGGATATGTCTGGCCACGTTTGGCAATACATACTGTGGGCTATAATGCATTGTCCAGATGACACACACACCCTCCAAAAGGGTATCATACAGACAGATACCTGGTGTCAAACCCATGCTGTAAAGCTATAAGCCAAATAAAGCATAGTCATCCACTTTTACAAAACATAGTATCCCCAGAGTACTACATAGATAGTAGCCCCCAAAATGTTGAATAGGTACCGATGTATACAAAGAGCCATGTGTTACATCATCTCTCCTTTGATAATCACATCTCCAAAGGGTTTTGGAAATCCCTCTATGGATCACATAAGCAATAAGGGGTCTGCATGCATATCCACAAAGGTTGTTGCACACCTATAATAAATAGCCATCTTTGACAGATGTTGCTGCTTTTGAACAGGTTTCAAATATACCTTAGGCATAAACCCTCACTCACACTATTCAATAGAAACCGTAATGAGTGTATGTGAAACGGATGACATAGGCCAGGGATCACTGCAGTGGCTAGGCTTGTCACAAGCATACAGATGTGACCTAAGGTCTGGAAAGTGGCAGCACACTCTGGCAAAGATAACAGATGTGTTCATGGAGAAAGCAGGGTTCCCACCTATGAAATAATTGAGGTCACATGTATGTATATATATATTTGCCACACAGCTACCTGACATGTGTAATGCACACACTGTTGTCATTGTGATATGCCATACAGTAGTAAAAGCAAAACCCACATCACATTGATCAACAGTATCACACGTGCAGCACACACACAGTCACCAAGTGCAGGATTCAAATCCCTACCTAGCTACTTTATGATACTAGAGCAGTACGCATTAACACGATGCACTATATACATTATTGGGAGTTCTTCTTTCCACGGGTATATTTGTAGGATGGTGACATCATCAGACTTGACAAAGATGAGTATACCACTTTTAAGGTGTTTCAGTAGTCTTCAAAAAGGTTGCACCTCTTCAAGGAGGCACATACACATACAGTTGGCCAGACTTGCCAAAGATGAGCATACCACTTTTAAGGTGTTTCAGTAGTTTTCAAAAAGGTTGCTGCTCTCCAAGGAGACACACACACTCATGCAGTTGGCACGTACAGGATTCAAATCCCTACTTAAAGATATTAGAGGAGTACAAATTAACACAACGCACTAGACATATTACTGGTAGTTCTCTATTCCACAGGTATATTTGTAGGATGGTGACATCATCAGACTTGAAAAAGATGAGTATACCACTTTTAAGGTGTTTCAGTAGTCCTCAAAAGGGTTGCTCCTCTCCAAGGAGGGACACGCACTCTCATACAGTTGGCAAGTGCAGGATTCAAACCCCTACCTAACTACTTTATGATACTAGAAGAGCATGCATTAACATGACGCACTAGATGCTCTACTTTCCACAGGTATATTTGTAGGATGGTGACATCATCAGACTTGACAAAGATAAGTATACCACTTTTAAGGTGTTTTAGTAGTCTCCGAAAAGGTTGCTTCTCTCCAAGGAGACACACTTGCATACAGTTGTCAAGTACAGGATTCAAACTCCTACCTAATTACTTTATGATACTACCACAGTATGCATTTACATGACATGCTATACTCATTACTGTGAGTTCTCTTTTCCACAGGTATATTTGTAGGATGGTGACATCATCAGACTAGACAAAGTGGGTTACATTAGGTGACATTAGGTGGGCTACATAGAAGGAATTTCTAAACACTTTGGCAATGTGATCATCAAAGGAGAGTTTACTATCTACCTGGGTCCCCAGGTCCATAATTACATTCTCCGTACATACTGGATTACCACCTATGTGGTAATTTGTGTGCACTTTGTTTTATCCAAAGGGCTTGACTATGCATTTTTTGGCAATCTGCTTGAGGGCATTGTTTTGACACCAGGTATCTGTCTCTGTAAGACCCTTCTGGAGGATGTCTGTGTCAGCCATAGAGTCGATTATGGACCACAGTTAGCAGTCATCTGCAAACTTGTTCAGCCATACTCCTCCCATGCTTGCCTGTACCTCTGAGCAGTATCTACTGAACAGGTGGGGCCCCTGGACCAAGACCTGTGGGATGCCATTTGTGACTGGTTTAGAGTCGGATATAGCACCTGCAACTCTGAACATGTGTGTTTGATCTGTGAGCCAGTTGGCCACCCATCCTGTGACATAGGTGTTAATGTTCAAGCTGGTAAGCTTGTCCATGATGCCAGAGTGGGGAATGGTGTCAAAGGCCTTAGTGAGGTCCAGGTGGGCTGTGTGGACTACTTTCACCTCCATTTGTGTCCTTGGTAACTGTTTCAAAGAAGTCAACTAGGTTTAGGAGGCAGGATCTGCCTTTAACAAAGCCAAGTTGGGTAGAGTCCAGTGTCTGGAGATTCCCAATGTCTCTGTTTATGGGTTCCACTGTAATTTGCTCCATAGCTTTGCAGACCAGGCTGAGTAGGCATATAGGGCAATAGTTTCCAGGTTCTGTTGTGGCACCACCTTTGTGGAGCTGGATGACTGTTGCTGTATGCCATTATTTGGGTACATAGCCTGTGGTAAGGTTGAGTCTGGACAGTGAATGTAGGTGAGGGTGTAGTTCCTTTTGGGGCTGGTGTAAGACACAGCCTGGGACACCATCCAGTCCCATTGATGCTGTGTTCTTAGATTTGGAGAGGGCTGTTTTTACCTGCATGTCCATGAAGTCTGGGGCACTGCATTCTTCTGGGATGGACACAGGCCCTTTTGGGGGTGATGGGGGGGAGTTTGCACTGAACTTGTCTGCCAGGATGTGGACAATGTCAGTTGATTCAGTGTATTTTTTGCCATTTTGCAGTAGCTGACAGCATATTTGAGAGTAGCCACCTAAATGTTTGGTATAGCTAACAAAGGCTTTGTGGTTGTTATTCTTACATTCCTTGGCAATTTGTCTTTAGAAACTGGCCTTGGATTATCTTATGAGCAATCATTGTGTTTTCCTAATAATGATCAGTAATGTCTTTCCTTTTGTGAAGTTTGCTCTATCATGTGTTCATTTCTTCCTTCTGTTGTATAGCGTATTTATGGGCAACGACCACCAGATTGGTTTCTTATTTTTGGAGGAGTGCATCTTGGTTTTATTTGGAATGTCTCGATCCATGCATCCCTGTAGATGCTCATAGAATGCACTTGTAAATGATTCTGCAGATTGTATAGCATTATCCTATAACAAGGAGGCTTTTGAACTTTCCACTTTGGTCTTGAGAAGTGTGCAGTTTGCTTTTGAAAATTTCTTCACAGTGGTTTCCTTGACTGGGGGGGGGGTGTGGATGTCCATTGTGATTACTTTATGATCTGATATTACCAGCGAGAGGTTTATCTCTGTTGTGGAACACTGATACCCCATGTTGGTGATGATCAGGTCCAGTATGTTATCACCTCTAGTGGATGTGGTGACCAGCTGTTCCAGGGCGTTTGAGTTTTTAAACTCTAGGAAGCATTGGGCAAAGGATGTTGTACACGAGTAATTCTCCCAGTCAATGTTTGGGTAGTTGTAATCTCCTCATATAATGGTGTTTCGTAGGACCTTTATATTTTCCACTGTTCTCAGGAATACTGAGTGAGGTTCCTCAAACAAGGTAGGTGATCTGTAGCAGGCTACAATCTGATAAGCAGCTTTGCCCAGTGTTAGTTGCACTTGCATGGTCTGCAAGGCCTCATGCTGTGCCACTAACCTGAAGGTGTGGGTATCCATAAGGTAAATGGATACACCCCTTCCTTTTGTATTTCACTCTGGGTTTTGGGGCCGAAGATCAGAGGGATTGTGAGTGTTTTATGTGGAGCATGTCCAACAGCTCTGTGTTTGACATAGCTTTGTATGTTAGGCAGAGATTACCTCTGAGTAGGCGTTATGCGAGAGAGTACAGCTGGACCATTTTGAGACGGTCTGTGTATGGCATGTATTTCAGGCCACTAATGCTCTTTGTGAGGTATTTCTGCAGGCTTTCCAGTTGTTGTAGGTGTCTTGTGAGGTACATAGCAAAAGGGGCGTTGTACTCTATTATGGATCTAGTGAGTGATGAGTAGAGGGGAACAATGCCCTCTTCTATTCTGCATGAGACACCTTTTGTGATGAGGTGTGCCACATAGAAGGATTTCCTGACTACTGTGGGGATGTGATTATCACAGGTGTGTCCACTGTCCACCTGTGACCCAAGGTCTCTTATCACACTTTCAGTGTTAAGTATACTACCGCCTATGCTGTAGTTCATGGCTACAGAGTTTTTACCAAAGGGGATGACAATGCACTTTTTGGCATTGAGCTTGAGGCCATTGCTTTGACACCAGGCATCTGTCTCAGTGAGGCCCTTTTGTAGGATGTCCACATCTTTAGTAGTTTCAATTATGGCTCCTCGTTTGCAGTCATCTGGAAACTTCATTAGCCACAGACCTTCCATGTTAAAGTTTACTTCAGGGAAGTAGATACCAAACAGGACAGGACCCAGGACTGAACCCTGTGGTACTGCACTTGTCACTGGTCCAAAGTCGTACTTGGAGTCTGCTACTTTCACAGTGTGTGTTCTGTCAGTGAGCCAGTTGGCAACCCATCTTGTGACATAGCAATTTATATCTAGTTTAGTGGGTTTATCTATAATTCCAGAGTGGGGGATGGTGTTGAAAGCTGTGGCAAGATCTACATAGGCTGTGTGAACCACCTTACCCTTGTCTACGGTTCTGGTGACTGCTTCAATGATGTCTATCAGGTTTAGGAGACATGATCTGCATTTTACAAACCCAACATGGTTGTGGTCCAGAGTTTGGAGATTACCAATGTCTTTTTTTATAAGTTATATGATGATACATTCCATGGCCTTGCATAGCAGGCCCATCAGCCTAATGGGGCACTACTTCCTGGGTTCCATGGTGTCCCCACCCTTGTGTAGTGGGATAACCATCACTGTGCACCATTCAGCAGGCACAAAGCCTGAGGTGAGGCTATGACTGAATATGGTACATTGGTGTGGTGCCTGTTCGTTCTGTAGTTTGTGTAGAACACAGCCTGGGAAGTTATCTGGTCCCATGGAAGCTGTGTTCCTGGCTTTGGATAATGTTTTTTACCTGTGCAGCCGTGATGACAGCAACTTTGCAGTCTTCCATTATAGAGATATGCTCTTTCATGGGTGAGAGGGGGGTAAAGTTAGCAATGATCCTATCTGCCAGGATGTTGCCAATATCAGTTGAACATGTATATTTAGTGCCATTGTGCTGTAACTCAGCAGATCTGAGTGTTGCCATTGAGATTCTTGACATAGCTATAGAATGCTTTGTGGTTGTCTTTAGAATCAGTGTCGATTTTGTTTTCATAACTAGCTTTGGAGGATTTTATCATGGATCACAGCTTCTTACTGATGCTGACCATGGAGCTCCTCCACTCATGGGATTTTACCCTCTTTTGCAACATTTTCTTCCTTCTGTTGTGCAATTTGTTTATGGCAGGGGAACACCAGATTGGCTTCCTTTTCTTGGAGGATAGCATCTTGGTTCTGTTTGGGATAGCACGATGCATGCAGTCATGTAAGTGCTTATAAAGTGCAATTGGGAAGGATTCAGTAGTCATAACTGTATTGTCCATCTGCATGGGTGTCCTGCAGTTCAGCACTTCTGTCTTAAGAAGCATGAAGTTGGCTTTGGAGACATTTTTTAACATGGTTTCCTTAATGGGGGTGTGGGTCCAGAATGTCGGGTAATTAGCTTATGGTCAGATGGGACCAATGAGGGACTGACTTCAGGTGTGGAACACCGGTCATGCAGGACAAACCAAACCCTTTAACCAACACAAATAACCACAAAGTGAGCTAAATGCTACTCATTGCCAGAAGTCTCAGCCTCCAGATGCACACACTCGAGGCACTTCTCATTATGGAGGATATTGATATCTGTGCAGTAACAGAAACCTACTTCAAGGCTCCAGACAGCACAGCAGCACTACCAGGATACTACTCATTCCATACCTTCCAGAATCAGAACCTGAATCATAGCACATAGGGTGAGGATGCATCCATATTCATCAAGGATACCTACACCTCTCTCTACATGCTCTCTACAGGATATGTACCCATAGAATGTTGCACAGTAACGTTCTTCACACTCCACATGGGTGGGGCCCACAAAAAACCCTTGGCATTTATGCTGTACGAGCCTGATGAGTGTGTTCTGCAAGGCAATAGAGCCAATCATAATGGAAGTCAACAATACAGAGATTGGGAACCTTCACACAGTTGAGCACACCCAGTTTGGCTCCTTCAAATGCAGACCAAGCCTCCTGAACTGGGAGGATTTCTTTGACAGTTACCCAGGCTACAGATGATTGAAATGAGCTCAACACAGCCTACCTATACCTTGCTAAGGCCTTTGACACCATTCCCCAGTCAGGTATCATAGATGAACTCACCAACCTAGCCATGAATCCATACATCACAAGATGGATTGCAAACTGGCTCATAGATAGATCCCACACATTAAGAGTTGCTGGCTACATGTCAGACTCTACAATGGTAACGACTGGTGTCCCCCAGGGTTCAGTCCTGGGGTCCCTCCTGTTTGGTATAGACTTCTCAAATGTATATGCCAACACAGGAGGGTTGTGGTTGACTAAGTTTGCTGGGAACTGTAAAGTGTTTGCCATAGTAGATTCCCCAGATGACAGACATATTCTCCAGAAGTGACTCTATGAGACAGATGTGTGGTGTCAGAATCATGGCCTCAAGCTCACTGTGGAGGAATGCATAGTGATCCTCTTTGTTGAAAACAAAATACCCACAAACGACCACATAGGTTTTACCCCCTTAAAAATGACAAGGTGATAAGGGATCTGGGGACACAAATAGATAGTCATCTTTCCTTTGACAACCATGTTGCCAAAGTGATTGGGAGATCCTATGTGGCCCACCTAATCAACAAAGGGTTTGCATCAAGATCCAAAGAGGTAGTGTTGGCACTCTACTCTTACATCATTAGACTCATCATTGAGTACAGTGCACCATTTTGGATGTACTCAACTTAGCATATCCAGCAGCTGTAGAGACCACATAGGTACCTCACCAAGAGGATTACTGGCCTCAAACAGTTGTGTTATGCAACACAACTGGTAAAACTAAATCTGTTCTTTGTTGCATACCGCCTACTCAGAGGCACACTCTGCCTAACATACAGAGCCATGTCCAGCACATAACTGTTGAACATGCGCCATCTACAGATAACAACATTGAGTCACCCCAGGGATATGAACCTCATCACAATGATGAATACAACATGCTGGTGGGATAGAGTACCATCCCAGACACTTGCCTTACTGTGGAACAGAGTCCCAATGTACATCAGACAGAACCCCTCGCTGACACTCTTCAATTGGAACCTTGATGAGTGGATGGGAAACAAACAATTCATGCCAGGCATTGCATCAGCAGCCCCACTAAAAAGGGGCTTAGGGTACTAACTATTAGAACTAGGCCTTGGGAGACTACCCAATGGTGTGGTGAAAGCTGCACAACTTGAGTAGGCTGATATATGCCTTCGTGGAGATAGTCTACTACATACCTATGAACCTATGTGACAGGTACATGTCTACAGATAGTAGATGTGTACTTCATTGTACAGTCATGTTGTACAGCAGGCACATGGACCACGTACACTGTAATGCTTACAGATACTGGTGGCTGTTACGTACAATGGGAGAGATGTGTACCTCATGTCTTTCGTGCCATTGGGATGTGTGCTGGGTGGGACAGTCCTGGATGGCTCCCTGTCATGGTCACCCTCTTACACACATCTCTACCCATCCATCTTTGGCTTATTATACTGTGTTCCCCAAATACATATATATATATATATATATATATATATATATATATATATATATATATATATGTACATAGGTTATCTGCCTGAAGGCATATATTAGTATGGCCAGAGTGTGTAGCTATCATCACCCATGGAGTTAGTTCCCTAGGCCTCTGTGTAGTAGAGCTGATGACATGATCCATGGTGTGACAGTTCAGTTTCACATACACTCATCAAGGCTCCTCTGGAAGAGTGTCAGTGAGGGTCTCAGCTTAATGTTGGTTGGGAGCCTGTTCCAAAGCAAGGGAAGTCTGTGAGTTAGTAATGTATCCCTCCAACATGTTTTATTTAATATCGTAATGATGATATCCCTAGAGCATGTGGTACAGTGAGCTTGGGTTTACTTCAGATAGCGCATGTACATCAGTTCTGCATTGGACATGGACCTGTCTGTTGGGCAGAGATCTCCTGAGTAGACAGTATGCAACAGAGTACAGATTGAGTTAAATTCAGTCTTGTTGCATGGGGCAACTGTTTGAGGCCAGTAATCCTCTTGTTGAGGTACTTTAGTGGTCTTTCCAGCTGCTGAGGATGCCTAGTCAGGTTCATCGCAAGTGTGTTGTGGCACTCTCTGACAGGTCTGATGACTGATGAGTAGAGGGAAACTCCTTTGACCTATATGCAAATACCTTGGCAGTTTGTGGGAACACATAGCATGATTTTCTAACCACTTTGTGAATGTGTTTCTGGAAGTAGAGATGACTATCCGCATGTGTCCATAGATCCCTTATTATCACCTCCATATTTAGGGTGTTGGCACCTATGTTTTATTTGTATGACTGTAGCTCAAGGCCATAATTTTGACACCACATCTGTCTGACTGAGACCCTTTGTAAGGATGTCTCTGTTGTCCCAAACATCGATTATGACAACTTTTTTGCAGTCATCCACAAACTTTGCTAAACATAGCCCTCGTGTGTTTGACTGTATTTCTGAAAAGTATACACCAGACAGGAGGGGTCCCAGCACTGAGCCATGGGGGACAGCAGTTGTTACCAGCTTGAACAGGAGACCACAATTCTTACCTTGTGGGATCTATCTGTGCCCCAGTTGGCAATCCATCAGATGACATACATATTTATGCACAGGTTGTTGATTTTGTGGATACGACATGTGTCTGGGATGTTGGAAAAGGGCTTTTCAAGGTCTATGTGGGACGTGTGTAGCTCATTTCATTGATATATGTCCTGGATGACTGCCTTGAAAACAATCTAGCAGGTTTGCGAACCATGATCTGCCCCTGACCAAACCAAATGGGTAGGGTTGGGTGTTTGTAGGCTCCCAATAGCTTTGTTTATGAGTTCCATCATGATGGACTCCATGGCCTTGCAAATCAGGCTTAGTAGGCTTATAAGACAATAGTTCCCATGGTCTGTTGTGCACCAACACTTGTGGAGTGTGCCAAACATGGCTGTAACCCATTCAACAGTTTCATATCCTGTACAGATGGTGAGTCTCAACAGACTGTTCAGGTGCAGGGTCTGTTTGTTTTGGAGTTCACATATGACACAGCTAGGGAAACCATGTCATCCCATAGACGCCGTGTTCTTAGGTTTGGAAAGAGCTGTTTAACCATTGTATATGTGATTTCTGGGTTTTCACAATCTCCAGGTATGATAATGGTCCCTTTTGTCAGTGAGAGGGGGGTAAATATGTATGAACCTGTCTGACAAGATGTTGGCAATGTCAGTCATGTACATGTATTCATTTACAGTTTGCACTGACTCAGAACATATATGAGTTTACATTGATATTTATGACATAGTGAAAGAAAGCTTCATGGTTCTCTATGGACTCTTTGACAATATTTTTGCCAGAACATGGATTGGATAATGTTAGGAGTGCTCATTGTTTATTGATGATACTGATCGGAGATTTATTGATCTTCTTTGAATTTTCACTTTCTTTGAACAACTTAAGTACTTGTAGTACATGGTTTGATTATGACAGGAGTCCAATATATTATATGGGTCTGTTTTCATATAACTGTGTGCGCAAGACAGGATTGGTGAATAGTGACAAGTTTCTGGGGTAAGAACTTCAACTGCCAGATATGTGTGGCCCACTGCTGTACTCAGACATGGCCTAAGTGTGTGAGCATGCCCAGTATGACCTTTCAGTATGTTGCTGACTGAAATTTGCTAAGTGTGTGAGCATGCCCAGTATGGACATATATACTATATGTGTGTGAAAAATCAAGTTGGTTTTTACTTCAGGGCTCACCTTTGTGTTGTACATCGACAGGAAGCACACTGTGCCTGCAGGGCTTCCATGTGTCACTTTGCATAGACTTATCAACATTTCTACATACAGGGGGGACAGCTATTAGTTGTACATTTCTACCTGGGGGGGCACACCTGATTGTTACTGTGGGTGTACATAGGATGAGGGGTTCACCTGACACTTATACACATTTGCTAGGCCTGCACTGCTATGTCAGGTACTCCATTTCAGTCTGTACTGTTGCCTGTCATACTGGCTTGAGGCATACTACTGTACTACAGATCTTAGCTTCCAATTTCACGTATATTAGTTTGTGACTTCATAGCCTACACAACCCACATCACACTGCCTGGCCTGCTGTTATCTGTCTGCATAGGCCTGGGGGGAAGTTACTCATATGCCTCTTCAGAGGGCATGATACAGCATTTGTTTGTGTTTGCATTAGTCTACAATTGTCCTGCTTTGTCTATGCCAGTGAAATGCTGTCATGGCTTAGTGGTTCAGTACTGTGACTATAGTGCACAGTATCCTGAGTTTGAGCCCTGTCACTGCTTTTTATTTTCCTGCTGGGCAGACCTGACTGGTTAAGGAACAGTAAAGCAGGTGTGAGCATGTTTACCTGACTTTGCTCAACTTTGCCCAACCTTACCCAACTTTGCCCAACATTGCCCAACATTGCTCAACGTTGCCCGACGTTGCGACGCTCCACGCAATTGTGTTTAAATATGCTAAATAGTGGTAAAATGTGCTTAACGGTGCTTTATATTGCTTAAAATAGGGCAATCTTGCCTCAGGTGGTGCTGCAGGGCTGTCTATGTTGGATGCACATAGTACACTCCCTATACATGTTTGAAAACAGGTAGTGTCAAGTTAGGCATCCCTTTTATTGTATGTGCGAGTCAGAGAGAGGTGTCATTTCCAGGGTTCCTACTGAGTCAGTGTATGTGCTATGCGTTGCCTCTTTGCCAAGGCCAAGGCATACTGGGCACGCCTCCTTCTGCCTACTGGGGCAGGCTCAGGTTGTTCCTTCTCTGAGTCACACTGTGCCTGTGCAGGCCTTGGCAATGGTGGGGGGCTGTTTGGCCCTGCTCCATGCTGTTCCTGCTGCAGCTGTTTTCGCAGGATCATATTGTGTAGCATGGCACATACCATGACAATTTGGGTACATGTAGTTGGTGAGTACTGCAAGGCTCCACCAGATGTGTCCAGGCACCGGAACCATGACTTGAGCATCCCAAACACACACTCAGTAATGTTTCTTGTTTGTGCATGTGCCTCATTATGGAGTTCTTGTTCGGGTGTGTGTGCATTTCTGATGGGTGTCATCAGCCATGTCTCCAGTGCGTATCCAGCATCCCCCACTAGGTGACCATCAGGGATGTCCCCATTGGCAAATCTCTGGTACAGCTGCATCAGATGCCAGATGTGGGAATTGTGATAGCTTCCAGGGCAGCCAGCACACACATTCATTATTATGCCCTGGGCATCGCACACGACCTGGCAGTTAATGGAGGAGAAGCCCTTGCGGTTGATGTAGACCCTACCCCACTCACTGGGTGGTGCTTTGATGTGTATGTGCGTGCAGTCTATTGCACCCACTACCTCAGGGTATTCTGCTATTTGGTGGAAAAAATGCATATTGCTGGCCAATGCCTCACGGGAATTGGGGAGATATACGTGGTCACTGACATATGCTGACATGGCATCCAGGAAGTGGTGCAGTACCCTGGATGCTGATGCCTGTGAAACCCCCATCATATCACCACTTGGTCTCTGGAAGGTACTTGTAGCTAGTATTTGTAGGCCAACACATACCTTGGTATCCACTGGGATGGGTTCCCCTCTGTTGGTTCTGTGTGTGAGGCATGGCCGGCACAGCTCAACAATTTGCTGCAGGAGGTCTCTGTCTACTCTATAGCACTCCACTATCTCCAGCTCATGTAGCCCCTGGTAATTTACCCTGGGTCTGTACACTCTTCAACATCTCCTCACTGTGGGTTGCTCAGCAGCATTCACAACATCACCACCCTCAGCACCTTGCACATGTTGGTTTATGATAGCAGTAGCAGCCCCTAACATTTTGTCTGACTTAAGCTTTTTAAGTTTTCACTCTTTGTATACTGCAGTGTTGCAGAATTCTTGGGAAAAAACAGGGTAGACTGCTGTTTGCAGAGTTTAAAGTGCTGGGCTGGGCTGGGCTAGTCTACTGCCTGTGTAATTGGCTGATTCTGATATATTTCACCTGGCAGCTCTGCTAGTTCTCCTTGGTTAACTTCCTACTACTTCTTTTCCTTCCTTTTCCCTATCTGTTTCTGCCCAGGGCAGCGCCACCCAAACAAGTGCAAACACGCGCACATGGGCGCACATGCGCGCACACGCGTGCACACTTCTGTGTGCCTGTTTGCAAGAAATTTCAGATATTTCCACGGAGTACGCCTTTGGTTTCTTGTTTTCAACTAGAACAACTGTAGACACGCCTCTTGCAATCCTGAGCAACTCAGGGCAAACACAAGCCACTGTGCTCCAATAAACTTACAGTCTTTCAGACATACCCCCTCATGATGTCACCTATCTTCTACTCTACTACTCCCCTACTCCTACAATTACAATGTAGGGACATGGCTCACATGCCGGGGAAAATTGGGATTCACTATCCTTATCCTCATTTGCATAGGATTGCCTACTAATGCTCGGTTACATCTCTCACACTGAGCTTCCCGCCCTTAGCAACCACTACTCAGTGTCCATGTTGTTTTCAGCCTGCCATTCACCTGCATGGCAGAACAAGCTTTTTAGTAAAAATGCCCATTTTTGGCTATTTTTCAATTTTTTTCATTTTATTTAAAGCGCCACACATTTGCTTAAACATCGTCGATCGAGGAAAAAAAATGGATTTTAAGGATTTACAACATTTGCAAATGCCAATGGCCTTATATTTGGCAATTGGCATGCTTCCTCAACTAGATGCATCCTTTATTTGGGGCTGTCATAGCTCCGTTTAGCTATTTGCGGAACGGTACTCCGTTACCAACGGAGTACATTTCTGCAAATAACACTACTCTTACACGGACAGGTTAGTGTTTCCTGGATTGCAAATTTACTTCATTTGCATAGCTTTCAGCAGCAAATGAGGTAATTTGCATACCATAACACTGTCCATGCAAGAGTAGCTTTAGAAGCTCTCATGCACGCCCCTGCCAGCTATTGCTGGATCGCTCGGCAGACATATTGGCTGTCTGCCGTCTTACACTACTCTTAGACTCATTTTGTGTATCTCCCTAGTTAGTGTTGCTGAGGATAATGTCAGGTTTAATTTGAAGACTGACAGTGGTACTGTGTTTTCCTTTGCTTGTCTTACTGATGTGGGGTGTATTATTGGTTGCTAATTAATATTATTACAAAAAGTACCTGTGGAACAGTCAGTCTGAACTAATATGGAGACAGACACTGTTAACCACAAAAAAAAAAGAACACTTTTGGTATAATTTCTACAAGTCTTTGTGGTTTTAATACCAAAACAGGAATGGACCCCATTCCTAAGTCAGGATACAATTGAAGTTTTTGAAATTAGTATTGTTTCAGTCTTTGATGCTAGCCAAAAGTGCTATTTGCAGCACGTGCAATGTGCCCAAAATTGACTCTTTCTATATTTCATATGGAGTTGCATGTATTGATAGCATATCTAAATTTATTTATTTATTTATTTGACATTTCTTGACCGGGAATGTCCGAATGAGCAATAGCCCTTTTTCAGCTGAGGCCCAAGGAGAAAAGCTCCACAAAATAACATAACAAGGTTACAAAGACAATATCCTTTGTGAACAGTGCAGAGTATATAGAGTGTACAAGTTAGTTACAAAATGTTGCAACTGATGAGAATATACAGAGCATATAAGAAAAGCAATAGTTAAATGATTTACAAATTACTATCATAATTGGTCAAATATACAATAAAAAAGGCAAGATTTACTATGCAAAGTCAAGGGGGATAAAAAGTCTGTGCAGAAGATAGGTGAAGTAGTTGAGAGAGGAGTTGGATCTGGGAGAATGAGACAGTGGGAAAGAGAGAAAGTGCCTGTGGAGGAGTAAATGAAGGGAAGAAGATGGAAATGTCAGAGAGAGTATGATAGAGGGATATTGCTGGGGAGGAAAGTTTAAACTGAGATTTTACATTGACATATCCAGATACTTAGTAGGTACTCTTTTAGAGCTTTTTTTGAACTCAAGTGCATCGGATATTTTTCTAATGGACATGGGTAGCTTGTTCCAGGATAAGGCAGGGGAATAGCTACCTACTTTGGCTACTTTGGCCTATATACCTTTTGGGCTTATAGATTTCCAAGTGTTGTTGTTCAGAGCTCCTGAGGGATCAAGTGAGAGTATAAAGAGAGATGAGTGATGAGATACCTGGGCAGAAAGAGGGCTTGCTCAGGAGTGAATGATAATAACTTGAGAGAACAGGAGTTGGTAGTGGAATTCTAGCCAGTTTAAAGCTTTAAGTGAGTGGCAATGTGATTCTGAGGTCAGGTTAGCTGCAAATATGTCTGCTTTGTGGTAAGTGGTTTTGAGTTTAGTTAGGAGAGAGGGCTGTAGGCTAGTTAAGATTTGTGAGCTGTAGAGAAGGCTGGGGAGAAGGTAGGCACAGGCAAGAGAGTCTAGCCTTTTGTAAATCATTTTTTATTTCTGTAAATTAAGCCTAGTTTTGGTGTGTTTTTTTATACAGTGATTGACATGCAGGTCAAATTTAATTTTTTATCAGCCCTGTTGCTTCTACTTACTATTGAATCTTTCTGAGTACTGTTCTTCCACATGCTCTCCTCACTGCTTGCAAATCCTGGTATTTTATGACTTTGTGTTTGTGTGTGTATGTGTGTTTGTGTGTGTGTGTGTATGTGTGTGTGTGTGTGTGTGTGTGTGTGTGTGTGTGTGTGTGTGTGTGTGTGTGTGTGTGTGTGTGTGTGTGTCAGTCTCTCTCTCTCTCTCTATATATATATATATATATATATATATAAGACACTGTAATTCCTGGATGTAACAATTTCAATGATCAATGCTACTTTTATTTATTTTTTCCTGGACTACAATATTTGGTTTTCTTCTCTCATCTATTTTTGAACTTTTGCTAATGAATCATCCCGTGTGATGGAAACATCATAATTTTCTGTAATACTTTGTGACTGATGTTTCCAATGCTTCTCAACAACTTAAGTATTGTAGTGTTTGCACAATCCCCAGTGCAACAATTTTGCCACATTATTGTGTGTTTTAGTATACAGGCCCTCTGCAGGAGTGCATGATACTGAGCAACAAGATGTGGGAATATTTCCATTTGTTTTTTACAGAACCAGCACTTGTGTGTTTCTCACACATATTCAATGGACTTTGTAAACCAATGCATATGTAGTCTACTATCCTGAGTCACCATTATTAAGCTTTCATCATTTGGTTTCAATTAACCTCTCCTTAACCATTCCTCTGTCAAATCCTGATTGCCATGAAGTTGTTCCATTAGATCTCTGTACTTGCCACAACAGTTGTGCCTTTTCCACATTTCTTTCCTTCTCATCTGAGTCTTCTCCTTAGTGTCCGAGTCTTCTCCTTAGTGTCCGAGTCTTCTCTTTAGTGTCCGAGTCTTCTCCTTAGTGTCCAAGTCTTTGCCTTAGTGTCCGAGTCTTCTCCTTAGTGTCCGAGTCTTCTCTTTAGTGTCCTTCTTTTTCTTTTTGCACATTCAGTTACTGTCTGACTTTTGTCTGCTTTTGGTTTGATTTCTATTCCCACTTGATACCAAAAGCTTATGCTAAACTAAGCAGAGAGGTCATCTTAGACTTCTTTTCCTCATGTTTTAAAAAGTTCACTATGGTTGGATCTGGTGAAGTTAGCAGATACGTATGCAGTCTCATGACTGTATTGTATGCGCTTAATCAGTTTTGAGAAGGCCCATACTTCTTTCAAAATGAGGAATGTATAATCTTGCTATACATTGATTTTTATATATCATTTGATAAGCATGACACATTTTTCTTGTTTGCTATCCAATTGATTCAATAACCTTTGGGGCAAGTCAATCACTAGAAAGCTGTAAGTTAGAACAGCAGAGACACATTGGTTTATAACTAGGACTTTATTCCTAGATACTAAGGCAGTTTTCAGTGTAAGTCTTAGTCTTCTGAAGTATTCCTTACTTAGTTCTATTTACATTTGTTCATATTTATTGCTGATCCTTCATCATTTCCCAAATATTTATACACCCCTCCTGCTAAAGTTCCTTTATATCCCATTCCTGTCCCAGACTGATATTTTCTTAGTGCTGCAGTTTTCTTGCTTTAAAGGTTGCTTTTGAACATTTATCAAGAACAAATGACATTCTGATATATTCTTAGTAAGTTTTAACCACTTGGCATTCGTGCTTTCAACTCCTGATCTGATGAACTATACAGTTTTAAGTCATCCACAAAATGAAGATAAGAAGTCTTTAAACAAGTTTTTTTTTCTGCGAGCCAAGTTGGAACCATGGCCTAATCTGTTAAGTAAGCAGCTTAATGGATTAAGGGCAAGACAAAACAGCAGCAGAGACAGTTAATCACCCTGGAATATCCACCTTTGAATTTTTATTCTTGGGATAATAAGTTGCCCTTTTTCATGGCTTAACTACAAAGTGTTTTGCCACTGTTTCATGGTGGCTGCTTGATTCTAAACCATGATTATAAGTGTTTAAATCTATAATGGCTAAAAGAATGGCAAAGGTAATGCCAAAACTGATACATATGGATCAATGTGGTTTTGTGGAGAGGAAGCAAACATTTAACATTGGGTGTATCTTATACATCTGTAAGCACTCCTTTATCCATGAATGTGGGATGCTGTCAAATGCTTTTTTGTAATCCATCCATGCCATACTTAGGTTCTTCCTCATTTTACAATTCTCTATTATGGATTTATTTAGCAACAAATGATACTTTGTTCCATATGACTTTCTTTTGTTACCATTTTGTTCTATTGCAATAATTGACTTTTTTTTCTGAATGACTATAAACTTTTCTGCATCAATTCAAGTGTATAGTTTGTATATCATCAGAAGGCAAGTAATTGGTCTATAGTTTTTAGGATGTCTTGAGGGTTCACTGTTAAGAAGAAATATTGTTTTTCATATTGTTAGCCAGGTTGGTGTCCATTTTGGATGTGCATATAAATAATTCTTACTCCAGTTTAAGTCTTTGTGTAAAGATGTTAATGGTTTAGCCAAAAGCTAATTGCTGTGTCTGGCCTGGTATTGTCTATTTAAGAGCTTTTCTTAATTTTGTTTCAATTTCTCTTGCCATTACTTCATCCCATTTCATATCCTCTATATTAGAACTCCTTACTGTTTCTTTTATTTTTTCTATAAATTCAGCATCTTTGTTATGTTCCACAGGGTCTTTATAAATATTTCTTGAAAAGGGGTAATTATTTTTCTTTTTTTTGTGTGTGTGTTTCTATTCCTTTTGCTTTTTCCCAGTTCATTCTAAAAGTTTTTTGGATCATCAATGAATTACTTGTTTTGTACTTTTCCTTTTTATTTATCTGCATATCTTCTACACTTTTCTGCCTATGCTGACATTTTTAATTTAGAATTTGCAATAGTGTATAATGGATCTTAATCTATTTTGATACTGCACATTGGGTTTGCCATGTCTATCTTTATAAGTATTTTTGATTATCTGCTATATTCTTCTAATAGTGATATTTCATTGTTTTATAGTTTTCTCCATTTCATGTTTACATGGTAGCATTTTATTCCTTCTCTTCCTTTCCCTTATTGCTGTATGTTTATGTGGTAAGACTCTAAATGTTATTAATTTATCTGCACAACAATATATTCTTTTTATTTCTGTTACATCACAAGAATTTTTCTTAATATTCCTAATTACTGTCTTCATCTCTTTTACCAAACTTCTAACATTTTGGGTTTTATTTACTTTTTGTAATATATTTCTTTCATCAATCTTAATATGTCTTTCCATCTCCATTAAATCAACCAGTTCTTACTTTAGAACAGTTTCTTCAGGATTGAGAGCACCTTCTTTGCTCTCCATTTCCTGCGGGTATTCTACAGAAAGTTCTAAAACATCTTCCTATGACAAATCCTCTTCAGATGCACCCTGCCTCATTTACTGCTACTTTATATGGGAACTTATTGGCCCACCACTCTGCACTATTGCCTGTGTCAGAGTTGGCACTGTTTCTTGTTCCTTGCAGCCTCAACTGCACTTTTGTACCAGTCTCTTACAGAAGGCTCCAGAGCATCACCATGTGACAAGTCTTCAGATGTTGCTCACTCCATCTGTTTCTCCTTAATCTGAGGACTCATTGTTCCATCATGTTGTGGCATTACATGTGTTGGATTTTCTACACTAAATCTTTCACTTTGCAGATAGTCCATAACTTCAGTTTCTATTTCTTTAACTTCTCCCTTACAAATCCTCTTTTTTACTTTCCCCTTTGTTTTTCTTATTTTTTTGTATTATGAAATGTTCCATGTCTGGTTGCCTTTATCTATATTTTTCTTCAAACATCTTTGTTGCTTTTTTTTATATTGCTTACTTTTGTTTTCTCCTTTGCATGCATATTGCACCATACCATATCTCTTTTTCTTTCCCATGTATGTAGTTCTTCTTCAGATGCCTCCCTTAATCTGGTGACTCATTGTTCCATTGTGCTGTGACATCACCTCTGCTAGATTTTCTACACTAAATACTTCACTTCACAGATAATCAATGACTTCAGTTTCTATTTGTTTATTCTCTACCTTACTAATTCTCTTTTTTGCATTCCCCTTTTGTTTTTTTGTATTGTAAAATTTTCCATATCTAGGTGTCTTTACCTGTATTTCTCTATTAATACCGTAGGAGCTGTTTTTTTGTATTGATTAGTTTGGCTTTCGCCTTTGTATACATATTACACCATATCAGATCTCTTTTTCTTTCCCATGTCCATGTTTCCTTTTTATACTTTTAAAAAATCTCCGAGTTTTGTTATTTATATTTCAGCTGTCGCTCCTTTTTCCAGGTGGCCCAAAGTTTCTTTGTATATGTAATGTTTTTCATGGATCTATTGTATTAATTAACACAATTTTTGATTTCAAACTTTTGACAGTTTTTTTTTTTCTTGTGCAAGTAGTTTTCTTTCCTCTAATTTCTTTCCAGATCTTTCTGAATATCTTGTATCTGAGAATTCTGGGCTTCTTGCATAACAGTAACAATATATGATTTCTTCCTTATCCTCAACATATTCTGTTACCTTAATGGCTCTTTTTTTGGCCTGTCAGTTTTTGTGGTTTTTGTGGACATTGCAGGAATATTTCTGTGTCCTGAGGATTCTACACTACCATTATTTTCCAGTCCTGCCACTAGTGCGCACATCAGGATTGGGCACTTTTTTGTCCTGGGACCTGTCCATCCAGCTGTCTTTTCTATTTTTTAACCTACCCTTCTCTATGATATATAAAATACAGACCACATAGCAGTATTATCTTGATGAGATCTTGTGAAAACAGGGTCTACTGCATGAAGGTACTCACCAAGACTTGAGGATGAATTCAGTTCCAGCAAATACTGCTCTCCTTTTCTTGCTGATTTCATCACTCCATTCTGATCTTTCTGTGATGTGAGATCATTTCTGATTATTGGGATTTGTGATAGAATGTTATCAGTTCAACAGAATGACAAATAAAAACTTTCGACAGTAGCAGGTAGGAGCAAAAAAATCTCAGAGAAGAGATACACTCTACATGCATGTGTGTGTGTATGAGTTGAGTGGAGAGAAGCAGAGGTGGACAAAGAAATAATTCCACTGGTTTAAAGAGTAAAAATAGTAACAGAAACAGTCCGAGTTGTAATGGTTCTGCAGGGATAATATAGTTTGGTGGCCATGTGCATAATAGGGGTGGGGGAGATTAGAATCTTAAAGTTAGAAAATGGTTTGGGCAGGATTGGATTGGGGAGCAGTTTGGGGGGAAATGTATAGTAAAAAGCTAAAGAATCTCTGCAGGTTTTGTATGTTTCCCCAAGGCATTCTGATTAAAACCTAACTGCCAAAACAAGCTGTTTAGTAAGTACTCTGAACTATTCATGTATGCAGTCTTTACTACTGCCTTTTTGGTCTGGCTATGGCTGGATATTACCTGCAAGCATTAGTCCACTTATCAGGTTTAACAAATAATTATATAAATAACAACAAACTTTCAGAAATAGTTACATGTGACGTAATATACAAGCATTGTCATTTCTAAGGAGAGGCCTGAGATGATGATGATGATGATGATTGCTATTATTATGAAGCACTCTGAAGAAGATCAACAGTTTTATGTGGTTGTGTGAAAACACACGACTAAAAAGGTATAACAATTAGCTGAGCAAGAGACTTCAACAATTCAGTGCCGGTACAAGAAGTGATTGGAAGTTCATGAAGGTGGAAACAGGCAGAGCTGTAGCTTGTCAGTTGCTTTGCTAGCCAATCTCCCATTTGGCAACCCCAGCAAGAAAACAGGAAACAAGTTGAGAAGATGACAAAAATTGTTCTCTACACAAAAGCTATTATGTTTTTAAATAGTAACTGTTTTAGAAGCTGTGGTAAAGAGATATAGTAGCACTGTGTTACAGTTTGTAACAGAAACACACACACACACACACACACACACACATACACACACACACACACGCACACACACACATGCACACACACATGAAAACACATGCACACGTGCACGCACAGATGTGCATGCACACATACATGGATGCACTCACACACAGACACACACACACACACACACACACACACACACACACACACACACACACACACACACACACACACACACACATACACAAAACTGCAAGCAAATCATTTAAGCAACTACAATTTATCACATCTGCTTAAATAACTATCAGTGTTTCTGCTCAGCATAACTGAGTACACAGCTGACTTGCTGAGACCAACTCGTGTACTCTACTGGAGTGTCAATCAAGCCTCCTAACAGCTTGTACTTAAAACAGACGCTCCCCTTTACCCCACCATAGCTACAGCTCTGGAAAGGGGTAATATGAGATGAAACTGTATAATGGAGTTTAGAAAATGTCTGCCCCCCCCCCCCCCAGCAGTTTCTCCACAACCAGTGCTTGTCTCACTGACTCATTTGCCACAGATTTCCTGGCATGTGGGGACATTGGGTACAGGATGTGAGAGTTGAGGGGGGGGTGTCTTTGAAGAATCAGAAGATTTTTGCCAACTATCATGTTTCAGATAAACTTACTTCAGAATAGTACGTGGTGTTGTCTGCAGCAACTCTCAGGGCCACAAGTCTATGTCGATAGGTTGAAAGTCTACTTCTGATTTAACAGGTTTGTGACAAAATATAACCTAATAAATGGACATTGTTTTGTTTTACATACACAGCAATAACCTATATTATTGATATCTAATTTGAAATAGTCGTAAGTCTAGGAGACCAATAAGTGGAAGGGAGCTGGCAGTGAGTGGTATGGTAGTAGGTGGGAGAAGCAGCTGGCCCCACCAACATTGTTCTAATTGGGTTCCATATTTCCTAAGGCTGGCTCTGCTGAGATCAACTCTTTGACCAGTTACATTCACTTTATATACTGCATTTGTTAAGTGTTGAGATTCCACTGAAGAAAGTGTTTTTTTCTTCATAGAAGAGGGAACCAAAGACCCAAACAAAATATAACAATTAAAAGCAGGGGAGACCAAAATAAAGGTTGAAATGTGCATATCTATAGCTAGTAGGGTTTGGCCTTATTGGCTTGAATGCACCCATAACAACCTAAAAAGTAAAAGGTCATGGGCATTCAGAAGCCATGTAGCTGAAAAGATGGTATGTCCTTAAGGGGCCATTTGCAGATATCCTGTTAGTCTTCACTACAGATGGTTTAAGGTTTTGCAAAGTGAAGACTCTAGCTTGGTTGGGGTGTACTTGCAGTTTTTACTGACTGGTTTATCTTTATGACATCTTTACCCTTTGATTTTGATATTATTTAGGATCTTTTGCAAGCACCCTAATGTTTAGGGGTATCGGACTTGATGTAAACTCTGTGTTTCTAAAGTATAACCAAGCGATCCAATTGTGCAGAAATAACACGGTCAAAAAGAAGGCCAAAACATACATGTCTACAGCTAGAGGGTTTGGCTTTATTGACTGACTGCACCCATAAAAACTTAAAAAAGTAAAAAGTCATGAGCATCCAGAAACCATGTAGCTGAAAAACAGGTATGTCCTTAAAGGGTCGCATATGTCACACAGCCCTTCATTACAGAAGGTTTAAGGTTTTACACAGTGGAGACTCTAACTTAGTTGGTTCTTTCTTGCAGTTTTTACTGAATGGCATGTGTGTGACCTTTCTAACTTTTGGTTTGTTTGTTGAGCGTTATGACATCAAAAAGACTGGAGATCCACTGCAGGATTTTCCAACCATCTTTAATAACATTCTTAATCTGTAATGACTCCACGCCATATTACACTTATGCTAGGTTTTTTTTTTTTTACCTTTGAGCTTATGACCCATTACTGATACCTCTCCATAGCCTAGCCGAGTGTGTGAGCATTTGTGCTGAACAGAAGAAGTTAAAAAAATGCAAACTACTCCTGATGGCCATCAAAATGATGTCTCATCCTAGTTGACCCTCTGTCCAGTGAAGGAGCAGTAATGAGCTGATTGTCAGGGAGGAGGCTGATGGTCAACAGACGGTGAGGACAAAAAGCTACAAATGAAAAATAAATTCATTTAAGAGTATCTGACTACCCTGTCACAAGAAACATAAATTGTCAATAAATCTACAATATAAAATAATTTGTTTGTCTTATTTAGACACTCTTAAATCTGTCTTCCCATTCAGCCATCACTGAATTGGCATGGTTATATTTTTTACTGAACAGAGAGAAATTATACTCTGGAATTACTTCAAACAAACTTTCAGTTAAATCAACATTAGCAGTAAGTGTATTGGTTTTGTCAGCAGTCACCTTTTTACAACCTAATGACACCTTCTAAGGGAATCACAGCATAAAGTGCCCTAAAATCCACCATTGCTAATAACTGTTAATTTTCCATTATAACCATGTTTAATTTTTCAATAATGTGTAAAGAAACTTTTACAAATTATGGTATGTCATTAGCCAGTGGAGATAAAATGTAATCAACAATCATTGCCAGTGACTCTGTGTGTAAATGGGGGAATTTATGTGTGTGTTTGTGTGTGTGTGTGTGTGTGTATATATATATATGCACGAGGGTGTATGTATAAGAGAGAGGGGGATACACATATACATGCACGCAGTCTCACATGTAAACTGTGAATCTTAATATCATTTATCCCATCTTTCCACCTCAGTAATGTCCCTAATATGCTGTCTCCTATTATTTACTTTACTGACTTCTTCCCCAAGATCACTGACCCCTTTTTCTACCTATAACCTAAAAAAATCCACTAGTCAGAAAGATCAGCACCTCCCACTTGGTTTCCTACTACATGCATAAGGCGGGAGTGTGGAGGTTGAAGATAATGTTTTCTTGTCTCTAGATTCTCCCCATACACAAATGAAGTATACAAATTCCACGTTATGCAAACAAGCATAGCCTTGATTTCTTATAGACTGCTTATTATGGTGGGATGTTTATTGATGGCTACATATCAATTTACTCTACTGATGGATATGCCAACGTACTACTTTCAGTTTTACTAACTAACTTAGAAAACTCTCTCTTACTTCTCCAACCTTCCCATACCTTATGCATTCATCAACATTATTTTGCAACAGATCTCACATGTCTCATGTGACATAGCATATGACTATGCTAGAATATCAGGGTCTATAGCACAAGCACAAAAGTTGAAATCAGCGAACGCTAGAAGATTGACACATAAACATTGATCTACAAAAAGAGCGAAGGACGGAAAAGCCAAAAGTCACAACGCCGAACAGATTCCCAGAAGCAACAGCACCATACAGGTAAGTAAAACCAAAGTAAACAAACACAACATAAAACACTGCACCCCCCCCACCCCCCCCTACTTATATATACCAACTCCGAGACCATTCTACAGTGGGGGAAAGGATATATTTCCTCATCCCCACAATCACCCTGCTGGCCAGGGAAATCCGTTTGGCGTTGTGTCTTTCGGTGTTTCCGTCCTTCGCTCTTTTCGTAGATCGACGTTTATGTGTCGATCTTATACATTTGCCGATTTCATCTTTCGTCGTTCTAATATAGATCCAGAATATCAAAGGCTAGCAGCACTCAATTTATTTTCTAGATCATAAATGATAGGTTTTCTTGACTCCAGATTCTACCCATACACAAATGAAGTATACAAATTTTTGTGACTGGGCACATCCCTCTGGGTTCACTTCATTCAAGAAAGACACCTGGGAGGAAAAGCTTCCAAAGACAAGAGAAACATAATGCATTCATTCTCACCTTTCCCAGTAACAGTACATATTATAAATCAAATTCAGTTATGATTATATATCACTGACAGTTAAGGCTATTAAATGCTAATTAACTTTTACTTGTAGCATTGATTTTCAGTCTTTCATTCTGGACTTGCATACTTTGTGACCATGTGCAAGTTATTTAACTATCATCAATGCTTATTTCACACCTCCTAAAATAGCCATTTTTGTCTAATGTTTCTTACTTAGGCAGCACATTTTGGTTCATACATATGTTATACCATTATCTTTGTATTACATTTTTTGCCCTAGAATATCTAGTGAGCATGTCTGGGGAGGTGGTGCTTACATCAAAATGCCAATTCTGGCAAATGATAGTCATAGTTCAATCTCTTGTTATCATGGCAGTGGATTTTTGCTTGACTGATGTTTATGCAAAGCTGGTGACCTCATTATCCTGAACTCTGTTCATGGAATGCATTAAACATCAATAAACTAAACCTGCCACTGATGAGAACTTTGTGTCATGCACTATATACTGTGTTAACTAAACTTCCCTAGTACTCACCCATCCTTAGTAACTTTTGAACTTCTTCCCTCCTTGAGCCATTGCCTGATATTTGATTACTTTAATCATCCTCTTACTGTTGAAAGGCCCGAAGTAACATCTGTGACTCCTTAGTCTTCAGCTTCCCCTTACTTTGCATAAGAATCTGCCTATTTGATCCCTCAGCCATGACAATCCCAGCTCATTCTCATACCTACTGCTATTTTTAGAAGTTTCACTGTGACTCACAAGGCCAACAATGGCCTGCGAGGCCATCCTCCATTTCTAGGCTTTCATTATCAGAGTTGGATTCTCTGCTCCAGAATTCACAGTCATCAGTGCTGACTTCATTTTTTGCTCCATCTTTTCCTCTAACTGATAAGTATATATTCCTGCACCTCATTCTAAACACCGGTATCCATTGTGCCACAGATCTCAAGTGACACGATTTCTCCTAGTTGCCCATTTCTATACATAATTAAAAACTTATTTCTGATTTCCTGATCTCTAACTCCATTTTCCTGATTTTGCATTGATAAAGACCTTTGTATCCCATTCTGCATGTGAACAGCTGGTGTCAATAGTGGGTGTCCCTCCCCCATCACTCCCAGGTTGGTTTAGTTTCCATAATAATGTTCATCCCTTTTTTTCTGTAAAGCTGCCTGGCTCATTCCATTACAAGGGTGTTCTGTTCTCTTAGAGCTTTCAGATGCATAACATTATGCACTTCCCATCTCCTTCTTCCCTAAGTTTGGACATTTGTACCATGTATCTATTGTTTTAGGCACTTTCAAATCAATGAAAAAGTGCTTGTGGTCATCTGTCCATGACTGGACTTAGGTATCTGCAAGTACAGTTTATGAGATGTGAATATGCAAGCAGGAGAAATAAGCTGATCATGATGAAATAATAAGATTGGAGATATATGAATACTTACTAAATATGCAGTAATATCCAGTGCAGCAATTACTCCAGAAACCAATAATAGGATGTACTCTTAAAGGAATTATGTGTATTTTATCACTACCAGGCTATAGTACAACTAAACTTTAGTGGTTAATTTGCCTTGCTGCAATTCTATTATGCATTCACTTAATGTCAGCAGCTCAGAAGATCTTTCTGCCACACAAGACCTGCTGCACACTGTGTGTTAGCATTAATTCTCTCATAAAAGAGGTAGGAATATAAAGGACTTTTTAGTAAAAAGTAGATTTGTTATGCCTATTGCTCATGTACATCGTAGTTTACTAATAAGTGGTACGCATAAGTGTGGTAAATGTAAGGCTTGTAGTTTTATAGTTACTAGCTTTCCTTACATTAATAATGTTAGTTTTAATGTATGTAATAATTTTAGTTGTAATTCTGAGGGGGTGATATATGCCCTTAAATGCCCATGTAATAAATTTTACATTGGGGAAACTAAAAGGGCTTTTAAGCTTAGGCTTATGGAACATGCGAGGGACATTATTAATAACAAGGAAGAAAGCTCTGTAGCTGTACATTTTAGGAATTTTCATAATAGTAGAAATGAGGGTTTGCAAGGTACAGTTTTAGAAAAAAATAAATTGTTCCTGGCATGATAGTTTGAATATTAAACAAGTTTTATTACGTAAAGAAGCCATTTATATTTTGAAATTTAATACTATGCATCCAAATGGTCTTAATGAAGAACTAAATTGGAGAGTACTCATTTGATGTAATGATTGTTTTATATTTAATTGATTTATTGTATAATTGTTTTATTAATTGATATGTATCATATATAATGTGCTTGTGTTTATGAGTTTTTTACTCCTTGAAGGCTACGGCCGAGACGTCAGAGAATTAAATTTGTTTCTTAAGTTGTGGATTTGCCTGTTGTTTTTCCAGTTTTACTCGTGTTTGTTTTGGTGGTCATCATTTTTCATGTCGAGTGATCCACAACTGCATTTGCCTCGTATTTTTCGAGAGACCGTAGATGGTACTCAAATGTCTCTAGATAACTTTCTGGCTAATTCATCAGATCGTGGGGAACGTAATTCTTCACAAAGAAATATGGTTGGACATACATCTAATGTGTGGGATAGATGGGAAGATGACAGACTCAAACATTTTCCTAATCCCTTTAACAACGTGGGACGCAAGTTACCGGCATCTATTAGTATTGAAAGTAAGTCTCTGTTTGATGAATTGGAGAAAAATATGTGGAAAGAGACTGCTACATTTTTTAACATTTGTGGTTTACAAAAATATGTTGAGTTGGACATAACACCGAGGGGGCTTAGAGTTTATAAAGACCCAACTACCCCTTTTGATTTGCAGAAAGATACAGACATGGCTTTTCATAAGCGTTGGGTTGCAGCGGCTCACAAATGTGTTTCCGAATGGGTACACATATTGATTGAGCGGGATAAAATTAAACAAAAAGAATTAAGCTTGGAGATAAAAAAAACTATGTGAAAAACTTAACAGTATGTACTTCTGCTTCTATTATGGATGACTTTCTTAGTAATATGAATGCAAAACTTAAAGATCATGAGACTTTGTTAGTGGAAAGAAAGAAGGTGAAATTACTAAGTGATATACGGGACTATGAGAATAATAAGGCTTTCTTGTCGAGAGGCAATCGCAGGAAGTCACATAAGCGGGTGCAGTTTCACAAAGATTCCAAAAGTGAGGGTTGCTATAATTCCTCGCATTCAGCATCTGAGGGTGGTTATACTTCCTATGAAGAGATGGATAATTCCCATACAGAATTTCCTGTATTACCAGCACCGCAACAAGCTGATAGATTTCATCAAACTTTTCGTGGAGAGACCAATAGCTCAAGTGGAGGTCTACAGGGGAGGAAACGCCAATGTGAAATGCATGGCCTTCCACAAAGAGAACAATTTTCACAGGGGGGACATAAAAGAGGTAAATGGTGATATTTTTCCTTTTTTACCTCCTATACAGGACTATGTTGTTAATTTATCTGGACATTCTTTTACAGATACAGAATTTGCTGTTCTCAGTCGGGGACTGAAATGTATTCCAACTGTGATTCCACGTGTATATGACATGAAAAGTGATGTATATAGATTTGGCAGAAAACTTCATTTAAAAAGTTTTTTTTGTAGTTTAAAGGAACATTTAAGTCCGGTGTCTTCTGTGGATAGTTTAGATACATCTGTGGATAGTTTTTATTCGTGCACATCGGATGATATGTATGATGCATATTATAAATTTGATACTCAATGTGTTAAATCGGTTAGCCGTTTTGTACCACCTGTTTTAAATAATGAGGTTGTACATTTGGTCAATTTGCTAAATTTTTCTATTGAATCTGCTTTTAAGGAATATATGAAATATAGAGCTAATATACAATACAATCCATGTTCTAAAGAATGGAAAGCTTTGTTATCGTTGAGTAAAATGGATGAAATTATTTTTAAACCATCTGACAAGGGTAATAAACTTGTCATCATGCACTATTCTCAATATCTTAAAATATGTAATAACCATTTAGATAATCATGATATTTATGAAAAGGTAGAACAAAACTTGTATAGTACTACCCTAAGGGAATATAATGAGTTACTCAAGAAGGGTGAGAGGTTAGGATACTTTTCACAATCAGATTTAAAGAATAAATTTAGTATAGAAGGATGCAAAATGGCTACCTTCCATTGTCTCCCTAAAATACATAAAAATTTGAGAACACCACCAGGGAGACCTATTGTCTCTGGTTGTAGTTATTTTTTACATAATTTAGGTATTTTCATACATAATTTTTTATTAACTAAAGTAAAGACCTTACCATCATATATTACTGATGGTTTTGATTTTTTAGAAAAGATTAAAGATGTTAAGTGGAATGAACGTATGTACTGGGTTACAGTTGATGTTAAAAGCCTCTATACTAATATTAGTCATCAATTTGGTATGGAAGCTTTGAGATTCTTTTTAGGAGAACACCCTGCCTCTGAGTACATTTTAGAGCTCATTTATTTTTCTTTGACTCATAATTTTTTTGAGTTTAATGATTGTTTGTATCGACAAAAACAGGGCACAGTCATGGGGGCAGCTTTTGCCCCCATGTATGCAAATCTTGCCATGGGCCTTTTTGAGTCAGAAGTTTTATATAGAAGTCATTTTTTTCACAAACATGTCATCAAGTATTATAGGTTTGTGGATGACTTGATTTTTTTGATGGAAGATGGTGAAGTTTTGATAGATAATTTTATTTCAGATTTACATAAAAACAGATTTTCTTTAGAGTTTGATGGGCTCAAAAAAGGTACTTCCATTCCTTTTCTTGACATTATTTTGAATATTGTTGATGGAAGAAATTTAGTTACATCTGTTAATAGAAAATTTGATGGGGGTGTACAATACGTTCATGGCACTAGTTGCCACCCCCCCCATATTTTGGAAGCTTTGCCGTATGGGGAAATTGTTAGAATTTCCAGATTATGTAATAATGAAGATGTGTTCAACAAGGAATTGAACTTATTGATGAACATGTTTTGTCAGGGGGGTTACAATGAAGAAGTAATTCAAAATAGCTATATGAAGTTTTCTGGACATAGATGTAAAAAAGCTGTTAATAAGTTGTATATTAGGCATTCAGTTGAATATAATGATAAAATTAATAAACAAAAGGATGATTTATATTTTGTTACAACTTATGGTTGTTTTAGTGTCGAATTGGTTAAGTTAGTTAACCATTATTGGAATTTTTTTAATTCTCTGAATAATGTGTCATCCTGGTTAAATGCCAAATTAAAATTCTCTTATAAAAGAGGTAGGAATATAAAGGATTTTTAGTAAAAAGTAGATTTGTTATGCCTATTGCTCATGTACATCGTAGTTTACTAATAAGTGGTACGCATAAGTGTGGTAAATGCAAGGCTTGTAGTTTTATAGTTACTAGCTTTTCTTACATTAATAATGTTAGTTTTAATGTATGTAATAATTTTAGTTGTAATTCTGAGGGGGTGATATATGCCTTTTAATGCCCATGTAATAAATTTTACATTGGGGAAACTAAAAGGGCTTTTAAGCTTAGGCTTATGGAACATGCGAGGGACATTCTTAATAACAAGGAAGAAAGCTCTGTAGCTGTACATTTTAGGAATTTTCATAATAGTAGAAATGAGGGTTTGCAAGGACAGTTTTAGAAAAAATAAATTGTTCCTGGCATGATAGTTTAAATATTAAACAAGTTTTATTACATAAAGAAGCCATTTACATTTTGAAGTTTAATACTATGCATCCAAATGGTCTTAATGAAGAACTACATTGGAGAGTACTCATTTGATGTAATGATTGTTTTATATTTAATTGATTTATTGCATAATTGTTTTATTAATTGATATGTATCATATATAATGTGCTTGTGTTTATGAGTTTTTTATTCCTTGAAGGCTACGGCTGAGACGTCAGAGAATTAAATTTGTTTCTTAAGTTGTGGATTTGCCTGTTGTTTTTCCAGTTTTACTCGTGTTTGTTTTGGTGGTCATCAGACTTCTTATCAATTGTCCATACACCATGAGAATAACTCATTTTCTTCTGGTAATGCCTTTTTCCTGTGCATCTCACAGTTCTATTAGTCTCATCCCAGTACTGCCCAACCCTTCTTTGTTGTTTCATACACTGCTTGTTTTCATAAGTTCATAGGTAGGTACTAGGCTATTAGCCCTAGGGCCTATATAAGCCTAGCCAAAAAGGTACTCTGGCTTTCGCCACCAAAGAAAATAATTTTCCTGTGCCCCTGTCGAGCAGAGCCACAGAAGTGATCCCTGGGGTGAATTTCCTATTTCCCATCCAATCATCAATATTTTTCTTGGAGTGCTAATGAGGCGCTCTGTTTGACATAGATAGGTAGTTTTTTCCAGAGTATGGGAAGTCTCTGGGACAGGAATCTATCCCTCCAGCATGTTCTGTTTATTGTGGTGGCAAGGTTTAGGTCCATAGAGCATATAGCTCGGAGGGATTGGGATTTCTTTAAGTGGAGCATGTCCAACAGCTCTGGGTTTGACATAGCTTTGTATGTTAGGCAGAGATTGTCTCTGAGTAGGCAAGATGCGATGGAGTAAAGCTGGAGTTTTTTGAGACGGTCTGTGTAGGGCATCTGTTTGAGGACAGTAATCCACTTTGTGAGGTATTTCTGTGGCCTTTCCAGTTGTAGATGTCTTGTGAGGTACATAAAAGAGGTGTTGTACTCTATAATGGGTCTAATGAGTGATGAGTAGAGGGGAACAATGACCTCTTTTTTTCTGGATGAGAAACTTTTTGTGATGAGGTGAGCCACGTAGAAGGATTTTCTGACCACTGTGGCGATGTGATTATCAAAGGAGAGACTACTGTCCACCTGTGTCCCAAGGTCTCTTATCACACTTCCGGCATTAAGTAGACTACCACTTATGTGGTAGTTTATGGGTACAGAGTTTTTACCAAATGGGATGACAATACACTTTTTGGCATTGAGCTTCAGGCCATGGCTTTGACACCAGGCATCTGTCTCAGTGAGGCCCTTTTGTAGTATGTCCACATCATTAGGAGTTTCGATTATGGCTCCTAGTTTGAAGTCATCTGCAAACTTTGTTAGCCAAAGACCTTCTGAGTTAGCCTGTACTTCAGAGAAGTAGATACCAAACAGGAGAGAACCCAGGACTGAACCCTGTGGTACTCCACTTGTCACTGGTCTGAAGTCGGATTTGGAGTCTGCTACTTTCACAGTGTAGGTTCTGTCCATGAGCCAGTTGGCAACCCATCTTGTGACATAGAGATTTATACCTAGTTTAGTGAGCTTATCTATAATTCCAGAGTGAGGAATGGTGTTGAAAGCCTTGGCGAGATCTAGATAAGCTGTGTGAACCACCTTACCCTCATCTATGGCTTTGGCAGCTGCTTCAAAGAAGTCAATCGGGTTTAAGAGACATGATCTACCTTTTACAAACCCGAACTGGGTAAGGTCCAGAGTTTGGAGATTACCACTGTCTTTGTTTATGAGTTCCATGATGATACATTCCATGGCCTTGCAGACCAGGCTCATCAGGCTAATGGGGCGGTAGTTCCCCAGGTCTGTCGACTTTGTGGAGTGGGATAATCGTCGCGGTGTGCCATTCAGTAGGCACAAAGCCTGAGGTGAGGCTATGATTGACCATGGTACTTAAGTAGGGTGCCAGTTCATTCTGTAGTTTGTGTAGAATGCAGCCTGAGATATTGTCAGGTCCCATGGATGCTGTGTTCTTGGTTTTGGAGAGTGTGTTTTTTACCTTTGCAGTTGTGATACAGGAACTTTGCATTCTTCCGATATAGAGATGGGCCCTTTAGGGGGTGAGAGGGGGGTAAAGTTAGCACTGAACCAATTTGTCAGGATGTTGGCAATATCAGTTGGTTCTGTATATTTAGTGCCATTGTGATTTAACTCAGAGTAGATCTGAGTATTGCCATTGAGATTCTTGACATAGCTATAGAATGATTTGTGGTTGTCTTTAGAGTCAGTGGTAATTTTGTTTTCATAACTAGCTTTGTAGGATTTTATGAGGGATCTCAGCTTCTTATTGATGTTGACCAGGAAGTACCTCCAGTCATGGAATTTTACTCTTTTTTGCAACAGTTTCTTTCTTCTGTTGTAGAGTTTGTTTATGGCAGAGGACCACCAGATTGGCTTCCTTTTTTTGGAGGATAGCATCTTGGTTCTATTAGGGATAGCATGCTCCATGCACTTGTGTAAGTGCTTATAAAGTGCATTTGTGTAGGATTCAGCAGTCGTACCTCTATTGTCTGTCTGCATGGGTGTCATGAAGTTTGCCACTTCTGTCTTAAGAAGTGTGAAGTTGGCTTTGGAGAAGTTTTTTACGGTGGTTTCCCTAATTGGGGGTGGGGGAGGGATGTGGATGTCTAGGGTGATTAGCTTGTGGTCGGATCTGACCCATGAGGAATTGACCTCTGTTGTGGAACACCGGTTGCCCATGTTGGTAATGACCAGGTCTAGGATATTGCTGCCCTTGGTGGGAGTGTGAATAAGTTGATCCAAGGCATTGGAATTTATGAATTCCAGAAAACGTTGAGCAAAAGAGGTGGTACATGATTAGTTTTCCCTGTTAATGGTGGGGTAGTTGAAATCGCCCATTATTAGGGTGTTGGGTTGTACCCTAATACTTTCCAGTGTATCAAGAAATGAGGAGTGGGAATCCTGGGGCATGGTCGGGGTCTGTAGCAAGCTACAATTTGGATTGCGGTTTTACCCAGTTAGTTGCACTAGGATAATCTCAGATGCATTATGCTGTGCAACTAGCCTGGAGGTGTAGATATCTTTAATGAATATGGACACGCCTCCACCTTTAGTGGTTCGTTCCGGGTTAGGTGGCCAAAAGGTGTGGTATGAATTATAGCCTGGTAACGCAGGGGTGCTCTCTGGAGCTTTGAACCAGGTCTCTGTCCCTGCACAGATGTCGATGTTCTCCATTTTAAGGAGTGCCTCGAATGAGTGCAGTTTGAGGTTTAAAATAGAAATACAAACGGCTTAATGCAAGGCTGGTGCAGATATAAGGAGAGCCAAACAAGTAAAAAACTGCACCAAACTGACACACCAAGTATTTATTTGAACAAAACAAAACAAAAAAGGTGAGCGCTTTCATGACAAAACTTGTCGCTTCATCAGACACAGAAATAAAAATAAAATAAAATGAAGCATGACGTATGAATGTATTTATAATGTAGTTAACAATCAACTGGTACTTAAGGTCACATGTTTGTTAAGGCTCATTACAGACTCTCATTAAAAGCAGATAAAAACAGATATAAAAAATGCATGTAAGTATAAATAAGAAATTCATAAAAATACAGTGTATATAGATATATGTATATATGTGTATAAAAACAATATATAAATGTATATAAATGTAAAAAAGGTAGCGTAGATACATCTCTATATACAGAAAAAAAAAAAAATATATATATATATATATATATATATATATATATATATATATATATATATAAACAGACATCCTCACATACATATATGTAAAAATATATAGCTATTAATGTTTCAGACGATGAGATTTCAAAAAGGGTTTCAGAGTAAACATACCATTTAGTCCAGGATATCTCTCAGCATTTGATGAGAGAATCCATTTCTGCTCAATGCTCTCTGTTAAATTTTCTATGTCGCCCCCTCTTATACTAGGCTAGACTACTTGAATGGCAAAAAATCTAAAGGTGTGTGTAGGGTCATTCTGTTTAATGTGGTTAGCTAAAGCATTAGTTTCCTTGACATTATTTATATCTCGAATATGCTCGAGAATCCTATCCTTGAACATTCTATTTGTCTTCCCTACATAGTACACATGACATTTCTGGCAGAAGGAAAAATATACAATGTTTTCAGTTCTGCAGTCTACATAGTTATAGCTTGTAACAGTAAATTTGCATATAGGATGTGTAAATGCCCTATTACTATACAAATATTTACATGCATAACACCGTCTGCATGGAAATGTGCCTAGGCGTGCTGATTGAGTAGGTCTATGTAAGTCCATTTTATTACATAGAGGTTGTTTCAGGGGCTTATTATTTCTAAAAGAAAAGGACAGAATGCTTCCAATTTTGTCCAGGAGCCCTGGTTCTTCATACAGAATATGCCAAATATTCTTAATAATTTTAGTGTATTCATTAACATCACCTGAGTATTGGAATACAATCCTAAATCCTTCATTATTCAGGGGGCAACCATCACCATAGTCCTTCTGTGTCCCATTTGTTAAATAAGGTCTACATCTATTTCCTCTTTGTTGCCAGGCTTGTTCTATAGTAGAAGTAATCTCCTGTTCAGAATAACCTGTCTCTAGAAAGTCACATTTCAAGTTGTCTAGGGCTGCTTGTGCTGCATTATCCTTATTATGTAACCGCAGCACCCTGTAAACCTGGCCTTTAAGTACATTCCTTGAGATACGTCTAAGGTGCACACTAGTTTTATGTAGGAGAGCATTCCTTCTAGTGGGTTTTATATAGATGCTACTACTAATCTCATTCAAGTCAGATTTCTTGACTTTAACATCCAGGAAATCAATATCAGTGTTGGAGTACTGATATGTGAACCTCAGAAACTGGGTTTGGGTGTGTAGATAATTAACAAAATCAGCAAGTTCATTCACATTCCCTTTCCACAACATAAAGACATCATCTACAAAACACACATACCATAGGACATTATGTAGGAATGGGTTAGTCTCAGAAAGTATTGTCTGTTGTTCCCAACTCACTAGAGCTAGGTTAGCGTAGCTATTTGCACAAGCAGTGCCTATAGCCACGCCAGCCTTCTGGAGAAAAAACTCATTCTCAAACACAAAGATGTTATTTTCTAATATAATTTCAAGAAGATTACAGATGAGTTGTATCTGCTCATTGTGATAGCATCTATTTAATGTAAGGAATTCCCTAACTTTCTCTATTCCCCAGTCATTAGGTATGCATGTAAACAGTGACTCTATATCCATAGTAACAAAACAATAATCTTCTTCTGTAGTGGCAATTCTATCATGCAATCTCTCTAGAAATATTTTAGTATCTCGTAATATAGTATAACAACCTTTTAAATGGCAATGTAAATTGTCTTCCACATATCTAGAAAGAGGTTCTGTGCACCAACCTGCTCCTGACACAATGGGCCTCATAGGAGGTGTTACAATATTTTTATGAATCTTGGGTAGGCCATATATTCTAGGGATAACTAGATGGTCAGTGTTAAAGAACTTAAAAAGTTACTCATCAATCAAATTAGTCATAAGTAGATCAAAGATCCAAAATGATACCTTTTCCATGACACCATTCACAGTTGTTTTAGTGATACATTGATAAGTGTGTGTGTCCTGTAACAAAAGTCTCATCTGTTGTAGATATAGTTCTTTATCAAGTATAACTATCCCTCCACCTTTATCAGCCTGTTTAATTCGATAGAGCGCATATTCTTTAGTTCTTGTAAAGCTCTATTCTCACAAACAGATACGTTAAAAAAGCTCTTTTTCATTCCTTGTTCTTGCAAATTTCTAAAGCCAGTCTCACATACATCAATAAAGGTTTTTATCCCTGGATGCATTATAGGGATAAAGGTACTCGGTTTCCTATAAGTACTACTAAATCCATCCTGCCCATTATTAATAGAATAGATATTTCTCAGAGAAAGGCTTCTACCAAGCAGTCTGAGATCCTTCAGCATTTCTACTGAATCTGCTCGTTTAGCAGGGATAAATGACAGGCCCCTGTTCAACAGTTCACCGTGTTCTTTATTTAAAGTTAAAAAAGAGATATTAACAAGCAAACCTGTATTTAGGTGTGTCTCCTCTTCGTTTGTTGTACTGTCCATTCCTGGCTCTGATATTTCTGTGCTCTCCCTTGCTGCATAACACTTCTCAAGCGTGTTCTGAAGGGAAGCGGTTTCTGAAGAATGAACTCTCCTTTTGAGTTCTTCTCCAAAAAAACTTGATGGCTTTTATTTGTTTCCATGGAATGGGCTTGCGAGGTAGTTGCCAAAGGGGAGGAATCCGGGTTGTTATTTCTTATTTTAGTGTCATTTAGGCGTTTATCAAAGTTATTTGCTGAGCTCGTACTTGGTTCAGCTGTGGTGTTTGGAGTAACTGCCGCTGCTGGTGTGTACTCTGTGGTCAGTCTCCCAGCAACAGTGCTTTCCGCAGAGTTACAGGAAGTAGCTGTCGATTGGCTAGTCCCTTGCAGAGAGCTCGTTTGAGCTGCTGGTTGAATTCATTCTCTCGGCCAAGAGAACACGTTATTTCTTTCAAAGTCTGTCTTGTCACATTGTAACGTGTTAATCTTGGTTTGTTGGAGCCTTCGCTCATATGATACAATATTTTCATGTAGTTGGTCTATTTTATTAGCTGTTATATCAGTGGTAAAGCAGGTAGTGATCTTTATCTCGAGCATGATGATATCATTTTTAAGATCATGTTCTATCGGCTCAAAAAAGTCTATAAGTAGTTCCATATACTTTGAGCTGAACTGTAAATTAAGTTCTTGCCATCTACAAAGAAGCATGGGATAAGTGTCCCCATAAGTAGGCATATTTAAGACTCTCAGCCCACGAGGAATAATTCTAGATTTGAGTGATGCCTGGAGGTGCAAACGTTGCCATTGTAACCTCTTATACTTATATGTCATATTCTCCAGTTCCCTAAAATCTTTGAAGAGCTCGGAGATGCGGTTACTATCAATGGAATCGTGTCAAAATAGAAGAAGAGTCAAAGTTGAGCAGAGGGTTAACTGGTATATGCAAAATCCATAGGAGCCGATCATTGCTGGTCCCTGTTATTTCTGCATTAGCCAGAATATCCATGTAGGTATGTCCTTTAAGCCGAACAACAAGGGAACAAAAATAGAAATACAAATGGCTTAAAGCAAGGTTGGTGCAGATATAAGGAGAGCCAAACAAGTAAAAAACTGCACCAAACTGACACACCAAGTATTTATTTGAACAAAACAAAACAAAAAAGGTGAGCGCTTTCACGACAAAACTTGTCACTTCATCAGACAGAAATAAAAATAAAGCTGGTATTTATAGTGTAGTTAACAATCAACTGGTACTTAAGGTCACATGTTTGTTAAGGCTCATTACAGACTCTCATTAAAAGCAGATAAAAACAGAAATAAAAAATACATGTAGGTATAAATACGAAATTCATAAAAATACAGTGTATATAGATATACGTATATATGTGTATAAAAACATACATATTTTGAGGTTTAGACTTCTAGCATTGAGTAGCATTACCCATAGTTTTTGCTTGCTTGTACCTGTTACGGTGGTGAATTTGTCATTTGAACCTTGCCTAAAAAAGCACTATGGGGTCATAAGAGCCTTAGCCCGTATCTGGAATCCCAAGGGTGACAGGTGCAGGCCATCTCTGGCAAAGCATCGTGGTCTGTCGATCATGTTGTCCTTTCATCAATCCAGGTTGACTATCCTAATCTGTTATTTAATTCGTTGTTCCTACTGCTTCCCATTCAAACTGTTGATTTTGATTTCTTTCCTTGCTTTTAATTTCTCAAATTTGTTAGTCCAAATGATTTTTGCATGGAGGTAAAGCTACCATGTATTAACTTTATCCAAGCGTTGTCTGTTGTCTCTTTGCATTCTTATGCATCAATGTAATTACTTAACTATGTCATCAACAAAAGACATCCTGCTGTATGTATTGAATATGGATGAGCATTTGGTTGTATATGTGCCACTGAACAATTGTTAAGGACTAATTGTTGACAGTCTAACAAAGTATGTATTGACAGTATGGTTGTGGTTAGCACAAAACTGGTGATCGTCTCTTTTCTTTTTTATATGACATAGTACGGCATACTAGACTTCCTGAAGGCTTTAACACCAACAATATTTATGTAACACTAAAAATGTTGAAATTATTCCCCAGTCTCATCCTACTCCAGTTTATTTATATAAGGTGCCCTTTCATTTCCATTTGACCATACAATTTATAACTAACCTTGAACCTTTCCTACTTAAGTTAACAATCTGGCTTTCCTTTATTCATCTAATATTAAAAAAAAAAAAAAAACTGTTCCTACTGGTTCATGTATACCCCATACCATACAATTGTTTTCTCAATGATTTGACATAGACTTGTGATTTACTGACTCCTGAACTCAGTCAGCAATTATTTCCTTTTTTGCACAGATCATTTCTCCCTTCATTTGTCAAGATGGAATCTGCAACAAAAGCAAATGAGTAAACGGCATTCCTGTCATGTGGCATCCCTTAAAGTGCTTTAATTATTTTATGACTGTCTTAAAGGTTACTTGTCCACATCTCCCCCAAAAGATCCCTCCATACGTATTGAACTTATTTTACTGCCTGCACTATAACAAAGTCATTTTTGTGTTTAAATTACCGTTTAACTGTTGTAGACTACACACTCAAGCATGATAGCCATTTTTGTGCATTTAAAGTATTTTTTGATTGTATCTGCTTTATTTTCTGAGAAAAACAAAACAAAAAAAAAACTTGCTTTCCCACCTTTCTAAGCTAGTATAGTCCAGTTTTCTGGTCGGTGCTGAATTCAGGGCTGTGTTACAAGTATCTGTGTTTGCCCATACCTTACTTGAATGGAAGGAAGTTTCTCTGTTCACCTGTGAGAGAGGGGAGCTTTGAGCAGCCTGTCTGTCCCTGGAAGAGTGGTTTCAGCTCAGAAATTAGTAGTTTCTTGGTCATTTTGTGCTAATTTCTATCTCTTTCATTTCCCTGCTATAAAACCCACATTTGCAAGGTTTTTGTGCATGTATACAGCTCAGCAAGCTCCTGCCTGGTGCCCTGTAAAGTTCTACAGCAGCAGCGAGACAACAGAGAGGCTTTGGAGTGACTAAGTATCATTTTTCTGCATTTTCTTTCTGCCTTTAGCTAATTCTGCCTAAAACACCAATTTTTTAGAGTTTCTGTGATTTAAAAAGCTTGTTTCAGTTACATATTGTACTTGTTTTACTGCCTGCACTTTAACAAAGTCATTTTTGTGTTTACATTACCTGTTTAACTGTTGTAGGCTATACACTCAAGTGTGATAGCCATTTATGTGCATTTAAAGTGTTTTTTTGATTGTATCTGCTTTATTTTCTGAAAAAAATACTTGTTTTCCCAACTTCTAAGCTAGTATAGTCCAGTTTTTAGGTTAGCGCTGAATTTAGGGCTGTGTTACAAGTTTCTGTATTTGCCCATACCTTACTTGGATAGAAGGAAGTTTTTCTGTTCACGTGTGAGAGAGGGGAGCTTTGGGCAGCCAATCTGTCCCTGGAGGAGTGGTTTTATCCCAGAAATTAGTAGTTTATTGGCCATTTTGGGCTAATTTCTATCTCTTTCATTTCTCTGCTACAAAACCCACATTTGCAAAGTTTTTGTGCTTGTATACAGCTCAGCAAGCTCCTGCCTGGTGCCCTGCAGAGTTGTACAGCAGCAGAGAGACAAAAGAGAGACTTTGGAGTGATTAAATAGCTTGTTTCAGCTACATGCTGTACTTGTTTTACTGTCTGCACTTTAATAAAGTCGTTTTTGTGCTTAAATTACCTGTTTAACTGTGTAGGCTACACACTCAAGTGTGATAGCCATTTCTGTGCATTTAAAGTGTTTTTGTGATTGTATCTGCTTTATTATCTGAAAAAAAACAACCCCCCCAAGAAAATACTTGTTTTCCCACCTTTCTAAGCTAGTATAGTCCAGTTTTTCTGGTTAGTGCTGAATTTAGGGCTCTGTTACAAGTTTCTGTGTTTGCCCATACCTTACTTGGATAGAAGGAAGTTTTTCTGTTCACCTGTGAGAGAGGGGAACTTTGGGCAGCCTATCTGTCCCTGGAGGAGTGGTTTCACCCCAGAAATTAGTAGTTTATTAGCCATTTTGGGCAAATTTCTATCTCTTTCATTTCCCTGCTATAAAACCCGCATTTGCAAGGTTTTTGTGCTTGTATACAGCTCAGCAAGCTCCTGCCCGGTGCCCTACAGAGTTCTACAGCAGCAGAGAGACAAAAGAGAGACTTTGGAGTGATTAAGTATAATTTCTCTGCATTTCCTTGCTGCCTTTAGCTAATTCTGCCTAAAACGCTTATTTTGTGGAGTTTCTGTGATTTAAAAAGCTTATTTCAGCTACATATTGTACTTATATTACTGCATGCACTTTAACAAAGTCATTTTTGTGTTTAAATTACTTGTTTAACTATTGTATGCTACACACTCAAGTGTGATAGCCATTTTTGTGCATTTAAAGTGTTTTTTGATTGCATCTGCTTTATTTTCTGAAAAAAAAAATACTTATTTTCCCACCTTTCTAAGCTAGTAAAGTCCAGTTTTCAGGTTAGTGCTGAATTCAGGGCTGTGTTACAAGTTTCTGTGTTTGCCTTTACCTTACTTGAATAGAAGGAAGTTTCTTTGTTCACCTGTGAGAGAGGGGAGCTTTGAACAGCCTATCTGTCCCTGGAGGAGTGGTTTCAGCCCAGAAATTAGTAGTTTATTGGCCATTTTGGGCTAATTTCTATCTCTTTCCTTTCCCTGCTACAAAACCCGCATTTGCAAGGTTTTTGCGCTTGTATACAGCTCAGCAAGCTCCTGCCTGGTGTCCTGTAGAGTTTTACAGCAGCAGAGAGACAAAAAAGAGACTTTGGAGTGATTAATTATCATTTTTCTGCATTTTCTTTCTGCCTTTAGCTAATTCAGCCTAAAATGCAGATTTTTTTAGAGTTTCTGTGACTTAACCTTGTTTCAGCTACATATTGTACTTATTTTACTGCCTGCACTTTAACAAAGTCATTTTTGTGTTTAAATTACCTGTTTAGCTGTTGTAGGCTACACACTCAAGTGTGATAGCCATTTATGTGCATTTAAAGTATTTTTTTATTATATCTGCTTTATTTTCTGAAAAAAAACAAAACAGAAAAAAAAAAAAAAAAACTTGCTTTCCCTCCTTTCTAAGCTAGTATAGTCCAGTTTTCAGGTTGGTGCTGAATTCAGGGCTGTGTTACAAGTGTCGGTGTTTTCCCATACCTTACTTGAATAGAAGGAAGTTTCTCTGTTCACTTGTGAGAGAGGGGAGTTTTGAGCAGCCTGTCTGTCCCTGGAAGAGTGGTTTCAGCCCAGAAATTAGTAGTTACTTGGTCATTTTGTGCTAATTTCTATCTCTTTCATTTCCCTGCTATAAAACCCACATTTACAAGGTTTTTGTGCTTATATACAGCTCAGCAAGCTCCTGCCTGGTGCCCTGTAAAGTTCTACAGCAGCAGGGAGACAAAAGAGAGGCATTTTTCTGCATTTTCTTTCTGCCTTTATCTAATTCTGTCTAAAATACCAATTTTTTTAGAGTTTCTGTGATTTAAAAAGCTTGTTTCAGCTACATATTGTACTTGTTTTACTGCCTGCACTTTAACAAAGTCATTTTTGTGTTTAAATTACCTGTTTAACTGTTGTAGGCTACACACTCAAGTGTGATAGCCATTTATGTGCATTTAAAGTGTTTTTTTGATTGTATCTGCTTTATTTTCTGAAAATAAATACTTGTTTTCCCAACTTCTAAGCTAGTATAGTCCAGTTTTCAGGTTAGTGCTGAATTTAGGGCTGTGTTACAAGTTTCTGTATTTGCCCATACCTTACTTGGATAGAAGGAAGTTTTTCTGTTCACCTGTGAGAGAGGGGAGCTTCAGGCAGCCAATCTGTCCCTGGAGGAGTGGTTTTATCCCAGAAATTAGTAGTTTATGTGCCATTTTGGGCTAATTTCTATCTCTTTCATTTCTCTGCTACAAAACCTGCATTTGCAAGGTTTTTGTGCTTGTATACAGCTCAGCAAGCTCCTGCCTGCTACCCTGCAGAGTTCTACAGCAGCAGAGAGACAAAAGAGAGACCTTGGAGTGATTAAGTATAATTTTTCTGCATTTTCTTGCTGCCTTTAGCTAGTTCCACCTAAAACGCTGATTTTTTAGATTTTCTGTGATTTGAAAAGCTTGTTTCAGCTACATTTTGTACTTATTTTACTGCCTGCACTTTAACAAAGTCATTCTTGTGTTTAAATGACCTGTTTAGCTGTTGTATGCTACACACTCAAATGTGATAGCCATTTCTGTCCATTTAAAGTATTTTTTGATTGTATCTGCTTTATTTTCTGAAAATAAATGCTTGTTTTCCCAACTTCTAAGCTAGTATAGTCCAGTTTTCAGGTTAGTGCTGAATTCAGGGCTGTGTTACAAGTTTCTGTGTTTGCCTCTACCTTACTATGATAGAAGGAAGTTTCTCTGTTCACCTGTGAGAGAGGGGAGCTTTGAACAGCCTATCTGTCCCTGGAGGAGTGGTTTCAGCCCAGAAATTAGTAGTTTATTGGCCATTTTGGGCTAATTTCTATCTCTTTCCTTTCCCTGCTATAAAACCCGCATTTGCAAGGTTTTTGCGCTTGTATACAGCTCAGCAAGCTCCTGCCTGGTGTTCTGTAGAGTTTTACAGCAGCAGAGAGACAAAAAAGAGACTTTGGAGTGATTAATTATCATTTTTCTGCATTTTCTTTCTGCCTTTAGCTAATTCAGCCTAAAATGCAGATTTTTTTAGAGTTTCTGTGACTTAAGCTTGTTTCAGCTACATATTGTACTTATTTTACTGCCTGCACTTTAACAAAGTCATTTTTGTGTTTAAATTACCTGTTTAGCTGTTGTAGGCTACACACTCAAGTGTGATAGCCATTTTTGTGCATTTAAAGTATTTTTTGATTGTATCTGCTTTATTTTCTGAAAAAAACAAAACAAAAAAAAAAAACAAAAAAAAACTTGCTTTCCCTCCTTTCTAAGCTAGTATAGTCCAGTTTTCAGGTTGGTGCTGAATTCAGGGCTGTGTTACAAGTGTCTGTGTTTGCCCGTACCTTAATTGAATAGAAGGAAGTTTCTCTGTTCACTTGTGAGAGAGGGGAGTTTTGAGCAGCCTGTCTGTCCCTGGAAGAGTGGTTTCAGACAAGAAATTAGTAGTTACTTGGTCATTTTGTGCTAATTTCTATCTCTTTCATTTCCCTGCTATAAAACCCACATTTACAAGGTTTTTGTGCTTGTATACAGCTCAGCAAGCTCCAGCCTGGTGCCCTGTAAAGTTCTACAGCAGCAGGGAGACAAAAGAGAGGCATTTTTCTGCATTTTCTTTCTGCCTTTATCTAATTCTGCCTAAAATACCAATTTTTTTAGAGTTTCTGTGATTTAAAAAGCTTGTTTCAGCTACATATTGTACTTGTTTTATTGCCTGCACTTTAACAAAGTCATTTTTGTGTTTAAATTACCTGTTTAACTGTTGTAGGCTACACACTCAAGTGCGATAGCCATTTATGTGCATTTAAAGTGTTTTTTTGATTGTATCTGCTTTATTTTCTGAAAATAAATACTTGTTTTCCCAACTTCTAAGCTAGTATAGTCCAGTTTTCAGGTTAGTGCTGAATTTAGGGCTGTGTTACAAGTTTCTGTATTTGCCCATACCTTACTTGGATAGAAGGAAGTTTTTCTGTTCACCTGTGAGAGAGGGGAGCTTCAGGCAGCCAATCTGTCCCTGGAGGAGTGGTTTTATCCCAGAAATTAGTAGTTTATTTGCCATTTTGGGCTAATTTCTATCTCTTTCATTTCTCTGCTACAAAACCCGCATTTGCAAGGTTTTTTGTGCTTGTATACAGCTCAGCAAGCTCCTGCCTGCTACCCTGCAGAGTTCTACAGCAGCAGAGAGACAAAAGAGAGACCTTGGAGTGATTAAGTATAATTTTTCTGCATTTTCTTGCTGCCTTTAGCTAGTTCCACCTAAAACGCTGATTTTTTAGATTTTCTGTGATTTGAAAAGCTTGTTTCAGCTACATTTTGTACTTATTTTACTGTCTGCACTTTAACAAAGTCATTTTTGTGTTTAAATTACCTGTTTAGCTGTTGTAGGCTACACACTCAAATGTGATAGCCATTTCTGTCCATTTAAAGTATTTTTTGATTGTATCTGCTTTATTTTCTGAAAATAAATACTTGTTTTCCCAACTTCTAAGCTAGTATAGTCCAGTTTTCAGGTTAGTGCTGAATTTAGGGCTGTGTTACAAGTTTCTGTATTTGCCCATACCTTACTTGGATAGAAGGAAGTTTTTCTGTTCACCTGTGAGAGAGGGGAGCTTTGGGCAGCCTATCTGTCCCTGGAGGAGTGGTTTTAGCCCAGAAATGAGTAGTTTGTTGGCCATTTTGGGCTAATTTCTATCTCTTTCATTTCTCTGCTACAAAACTCGCATTTGCAAGGTTTTTTTGCTTGTATACAGCTCAGCAAGCTCCTGCCTGGTACCCTGCAGAGTTCTACAGCAGCAGATAGACAAAAGAGGGACTTTGGAGTGATTAAGTATAATTTTTCTGCATTTTCTTGCTGCCTTTAGCTAATTCCACCTAAAACGCTGATTTTTTAGATTTTCTGTGATTTGAAAAGCTTGTTTTAGCTACATTTTGTACTTATTTTACTGCCTGCACTTTAACAAAGTCATTTTTGTGTTTAATTTATCTGTTTAACTGTTCTAGGCTACACACTCATGTGTGATAGCCATTTCTGTGCATTTAAAGTGTGTTTTTTAATAGTTTTATTAGTTTTAATAAAAGAAGTTCATATATCAATCACATAAATGAACATATAAGTATGAATACAGAAATTGTTGTATTTAAATTCAATTAAATATATAAAAGAATTAACAAATAAACAAACAAAAGTATTTACAAAGATATCCATTAATGTTTGCGTGAAGAATTGAACAATATTAATTAGGTATCACATATTATTCAAAAAGACTGACATTAATTATTATGTTGATTCATTCTTTACCAACCAATTTTGTAAGTTTATCCACATATGATAGTGATAGGTCTTTCTAGATGTTCTGGAAATTATGGTTCTAATTTGTAAACCGCATACTTCAGTTAACATATTTTTAAATTCAGTAAAAGTGGGAGAGAACTCAGAAATCCAGTTTTTAGTTATACTCTTTCTGGCCACTACCAATATTGCCCAGAGCAGAGGATACTTTACTCTTTTAACACTGTGTGGTATAGGTGTATTGAGAAGAACTAGAGATTCAGTAAGAATAAAATTATACATAAATAAAGCTTGTAATAGCTCATTTACTTGTTTCCAAAATGTTTTAAAGTTCGGGCAGTCAAAAAACATATGAGCCCAATCTATGTTTATATTTGACTTACACTTATTACAAATGTTTTGTTTTTATTTAATTTTATTAACTCTTTGAGAAGGATAGAAGGATCTGTGTATAAATTTCCAGGAGTATAACTTCCATTTAAGGGACAAAGTTGTTCTCCCTGCTGATTCAAGTATATTTATTTTGTCTTGGTTACTAGGATATTCATTATTAATTGTCTGAAATTAATTCTAATAACTTTCTGGACATCCAAAGGTTTCATCTGTGTTCTTCTTTCGACTTTTCCCAGTTAGGGGTCACCACAGCGGAACTCCGGTCCGCTAATGATTGGCAGTAGATTTTTATGGTGCCGAGGTGCCAGCTGGATGCCCAACCTTCAACGAAGGCATGCCCATTTCACGCATGTCTTTCAAATGCCACTCGATCGTGGGGAGGACATGCAGACTCCACAGAGAAGATGCTCCAGCCGAGAATCGAACAGGAGAACCTCTTGCTGTGAGGTGACAATGCTACCGCTGCACCAATCAAAGGTTTCATCTGTAATAGTCCTAAATATAAAAGAGAGCTTACCAGACAAAGTGTGTTTATGTTTAAAAATAGATTGAAAATATTCCAATAGTATATATGTGCTATTTTTTACTGTTGGAGATAATACGTGTAGTTTATTATCAGTGTATAATTTAATAGTTGTATGTTTAACCATGGGGATTTATCTAGCTGAAATTCCTGCATTATTTCCTCCACTGTTTTCGATTCATTATTTGACATCAATTGTAACCAAAACTTAAGATTGCTTTGTGTAAATGATGCAATTTTGTTTGAGACTGATGTTAATAAAGATTCTTGCGTAAATGCTATAGGAAACAAAAGAAAAAAAACATTCCTTGTATCCGAAATGCTTATATATAAAGTTTTTAAAATTTGATAAGATGCTTTTGATATAACAAGGAGGATATTTGGGTGTTAAAAGAGTAGTAAAATAATCCTTTAATATCAATAACATTGAAATATTAATTGTTTCTAACTTATATGGTTGACATTTTGTTATTAAAATCATAGCCGAAGCTTCCCAAAATAATTTCCACTTAACTGAATATGTTGTATCCAAAAGTTGTGCTATTGTTCTAATCACAGAACAGTTTGAATATAGCATCAAATTTGGAAATGCTATTCTACCCTTTCTCCAACTATTAGGATAGTGTTTGAAAGCTATTCTTGATTTTTTAGGATACCAAAAAATACTTAGCATCAGAGAATTTAGTTTATTTATTAGGGTTTTATTAGGTAGTAATAAGATGGATTGAATAATGTATAAAATTTTGGGATGTATTATCATTTTTATGATTGTTAATCTTTCTTCTGTAGTGAAAAACATTGTATTCCATTTCAATATTAAAGTTTGTATATTTTCATAACATTTATTGTAGTTTAATTGTATAATTGTTTTCAAATCCTTAGCTAAAATAATTCCTAAGCAAGTTAATTGATTCGTAATGGATTTAGTTTTTGTCATCAGTTGTATATATATTTTTTTTATTAGAGAATATGGGTAAAATTTTAGTTTTATTATCATTGATTAACAAACCAGACATATTTTATAATGACTTAATGGAGTCAAATAAAGAAGTGAAAGAGGTGTCATTTCCCTTAGTGGTAATTAAAACATCATCTATGAAAAGTTTAATTTTGGAGGTTGTTTCCTTATTAATTTCAAATCCTTCTATATTTTTGTTATTTCTTATATTATTAGCCCGTGGCTCCATTATTAGAGTGAATAATAAAGGGTAAAAGGGACAACCTTGTTTAGTTCCTTTTATAATAGGTATTTTGGTTGAAGTATATGACCTTATTTTGATGTAAGCTAAAGCTGCTTGATATAAGTGTTTTAATAGTTTAATAAAGTTATCTGAAAATTTTAAACATTCTAATAATGTGAACAAATAATTCCAATCAATTGAATCAAATGCTGAATTTATATCAAGACTTATTAAAGTTAAATTCTTCTTTTTTCTTTGAGCATAATCAATTAAAGCCAACGTTTGTTTGATGTTGTCAAAAGTACTTCTGCTAGTTACAAAACCAGTCTGAGCTTCATCTATTAAATGCGGTAAAAAATTCTTTAATCTGTCTGAGTATATATTCATGAACATTTTGTAATCCACATCCAATAGAGAAATGGGTCTGTAAGAAGAGCAAAATTTAGGGTCTTTAATGGGTTTTAAAATGGGTGAAATTAAAGTGCATTTCCATAAAAATGGTATAATAGTATTGGTTTGAACCAGATTATATACTTTATGTAACAAGGAGATAGCTATTTTAGGTATGATTTTATATATTTAAGGTATAATTCCATCGTTACCTGGGGCTTTATTTTGTTTAAGTTTATTAATTTGAGTTTGTATATCTGTTAAAGTAATTTTAAAATTTTTTTTATTGTATTTGTTTTATTTTCTGAAAAAAACAAAAAACAAACAAAAAATACTTTATTTTCCCACCTTTCTAAGCTAGTATAGTCCAGTTTTCAGGATAGTGCTGAATTCAGGGCTGTGTTACAAGTTTCTGTGTTTGCCCATAGCTTACTTGGTTAGAAGGAAGTTTCTCTGTTCACCTGTGAGAGAGGGGAGCTTTGAGCAGCCTATCTGTCCCTGGAGGAGGGGTTTCAGCCCAGAAATTAGTAGTTTATTGGCCATTTTGGGCTAATTTCTACTTCTTTCATTTCCCTGCTATAAAACCCGCATTAGCGTGGTTTTGCGAGCCGGGTATAACTATTCCCAGCTCCATAAAGTCTACTCTTCAATTTTTCCCTTGGAACTAGACAAACTTTCAACTTAAGCACTCAAACCATTCACTTCTTAGCCCGGCACTTGCTCAAAGCTCATAGCAAGCACTAATAAACCTAAGCACTAGACGTCCCTAAACCCTAGAGAAAGACAAGGCTCTCCATTCGACCTTACCAGCCAATCAGTAAAACAGCTTACTGTACCTATTCAGGCATGTCCAAAGGGCAGTTTCAGGTGTACTGTCTGGTCCAACTGGTGAATATGGGCATTTTGAGGCAATGTTACAGCTGCCTCATGTACACAGACAACCCTCTCCTCCTACAACCAAACATTAATACATGCGAGAGGTGCAATTATACAGCCAAACTGGAGGCTAAGCTCTCTCAACCCAAGACTGGACCAGACAGTCAAGAGGAGAAGGGAATTACTTGCATTACACCACCAGTCTCACATAGACCTATGAAACCAGCACCGGCTAAACACACACATAAATACACAAAAACATACTCGGAGGATCTAAATAAAAATATGCAAAAGCAACAGAGACCTCCAAAACAGACATCCAAGCAACCTCCACCACCCAACACAAACCATGAAACACATACTTCACAAAACCAGTGTGCCACGCAATCACAGCCCTTAAGGCAAAATAACATACCCAACACACTAGTAATAGGTGACTCTATAGTCAGGCACACTGACGTCCCACTCACTAGGCTGAACAAGGAGAAGGTTACTATTAGCTGCCTGTTGGGTGCCAGGATCTGCCACATAACACAAGCTCTCAGGTCACTCCAGAACAAGTACAAATATGACTCTGTCATTGTCCATGTTGGTGTGAATGACCTGAGCTGTACCTCCCTGGACTACATGAAAAGAGACATGGAAGAGCTCTCTGATCACATAGCCCATTCCAGTATGATCCTGACCCTGAGTAGCATCCTGCCCTCACCAAGAATGATACCATGGTATAAAGAAAAAATGATCAATTTCAACAATTGGCTAAGCTTCTGGTGTCATTCAAAGGGGATCCAGTGTCTGTCAGCCTGGGATGACATGCTCGACAAGCCACACTGCCTCACTAGAGACAGTTTGCACCTGTCACCCTTAGGCTTTAGAATACTGGCCAAGGCTCTTGCCACCTCCATAGTGCCTTTTTTAGGAAAGGCTCAAAAGACAAATCCACCACTGTAAATAGCACAAGTAACAAAAAACTGAGGGTAATGCTACTCAATGCCAGAAGTCTAAACCTCAAAATGCACGCACTCGAGGCACTCCTCAGTATGGAGAAAATCAATATATGTGCAGTAACAGAAACCTGGTTTAAGGCTCTAGAGAGCACACCAGCACTACCAGGCTACAACTCATACCATACATTTCAGCCACAAAACCTGGATCGAAATACAAAAGGTGGGGGCATATCCATATTCATCAAGGATACCCTCACCTCCAGGTTTGTGGCACAGCACGATGCTTCAGAGCTCATCCACGTGCAACTAACAAAGGGAAGAACTGCAATTCAAATTGTAGTTTGCTACAGATCACCCACCATGTCCCAGGACCCACATTCTGCATTTCTGGAAACAATGGGAAACATAAAGGTCCTACCAAACACCCTGATGTTGGGTGATTTCAATTACCCAAACATTAACTGGGAGAACTACTCAAGTACTAACTCCCTGGCCCAGCATTTCCTAGAATTTATAAACTCCAAATCCCTGGATCAAGTGGTCAATACCCCCACCAGAGGTGACAACATATTGGACCTGGTCATCACCAACATGGGCGACCGGTGTTCCACACTGGAGGTCAACCCCTCACTGTTTAGATCTGACCATAAACTAATCACTCTGGATATTTAAATTCCACCCCCACAACCAGTCAAAGAAACCACCATAAAAAAATGTTTCAAAAGCAAACTTCACATTACTTAAGACCGAGTTGGAAAGATGCTAAAGGATAACGCTGCCCAAGCTGCAAAATCCTTTACTAATGCACTCTACAGGCACCTACAGGAATGCATGGATCATGCTATCCCAAGTAAAACCAAGACTCCCTCCTCCAAGAAAAGGAAACCAGTCTGGTAGACCCCTGCCATAAGCAAGCTAAACAATAGAAGGAGGAAACTAGTACAGAAAAGAGTAAAATCCCAAGAAGGGACGACATCGCTGATCAGTATCAGCAAGAAACTATGATCCTTCATAAAGTCATCCAAGGCTAGCTTTGAAAGAAAAATTGCCAAGGTCTCCAAAGATGACCACAAAGCATTCTTCAGCTATGTCAAGAATCTAAGTGGCAATTCTCAGATCTGCTCGGAGTTAGTGCAGAATGACACAAAATACACTGAAATTACCAATATCGCTAACATCCTGGCAGACAGGTTCAGTGCAAACTTCACCCCCTCTCACCCCCAAAAGAGCCCATAACCATACCAGAAGAATGTAGTGCCCCTGAAATCACAGACACTCAGGTTAAAACAGCCCTCTCCAAAGCCAAAAACACAGCACCAATGGGACCAGATGGTGTCCCAGGCTGCGTCCCATACGAACTCAAAGATGAACTAACCCCTTACCTAAACACACTGTTCAAACTCAGCCTCTCCACAGGGTATGTGCTCACAGAGTGGTGCACAGTAATGGTTATTCCACTCCACAAATGTGGAGCCACAACAGACCCTGGGAACTATTGGCCTATAAGCCTGACTAGCTTGGTCTGCAAGGCTATGGAGCGCATCATCATGGATCTCATTAACAGAGACATTGGGAACCTCCAAACACTGGACCCTACCCAGTTCAGCTTTGTTAAGGGCAGATTATGCCTACTAAACCTGGTGGACTTCTTTGAGACAGTTACCAAGGCTATAGATAAGGGAAAGGTGGTCCACACAGCCTACTTAGACCTCGCAAAGGCCTTTGACACCATTCCCCATTCTGGTATTATAGACAAGCTCACCAGCCTGAACATAAACTCCTACATCATGAGATGGGTTGCCAACTGGCTCATGGACAGAACCCACATGGTAAGAGTTGTGGGAGTTAGGTCTGACTCTAAATCAGTTACAAGTGGCATTCTCCAGGGCTCAGTCCTAGGACCCCTCCTGTTCGGCATATACTTCTCAGAGGTACAGGCATGCACAGGTGGACTATGGCTGACCAAGTTCGCAGACAACTGCAAACCAGGGGTTATAATTGACTCTCCGGCTAACACAGACATCCTCCAAAAGGGTCTCACTGAGACAGATGCCTGGTGCCAAAACCATGGCCTCAAGCTAAATGCCAAAAAGTGCATAGTCATCCCCTTTGGAAAAAACAAAGTACCCACAAACTACCACATAGGTGGTAGCCCCCTAAATACAGAAGATGTAATAAGGGATCTGGAGACCCAAGTAGATAGTAATCTCTCCTTTGATAATCACATTGCCAAAGTGGTTAGAAAATCTTTCTATGTGGTCCACCTAATCACAAAAGGGTTTGCATCCAGACCAAAAGAGGTCATTGTACCCCTCTACACATCACTCATCAGACCCATCATAGAGTACAACACCCCATTTGGGATGTACCTTACAAGACACCTGCAACAGCTGGAAAGACCACAGACGTACTTCACCAAGAGGATCACTGGCCTCAAACAGATGCCCTATGCAACTCGACTGAAGAAACTCCAGCTGTACTTGGAGGTGATCTCTGCCTGACATAAAAGGCCATGTCCAACCCAGAATTGATGGACATGCTTCACCTAAAGAACACCATATCCCCTCAAGTCACACGCTCTAGGGATCTAAACCTCACCACAATAATAAATAGGATGTGCTGGAGGGATAGATTCCTGTCTCAGAGACTTCCCATGCTTTGGAACAAGATTCCAATCTACATTAGGCAGAGCTCCTCGCTAACACTCTTCAAGAGAAACCTTGACGAGTGGATGGGAAACAGAAAGTTTACCCTGGGGATCACTTTAGTGGCTCTGCTGGACAGAGGCACTGGGAACTAATCTAAGGGGGTGGCGAAAGCCAACACATTCCGGCTAGGCTTATAAATGCCTTTGGGCAGATAGCTTAGTACCTACCTATGAACCTATTCTAATACTATCATCATCATCATCATCATTATTATTAATTTCATCCCCTCATCTTCAATAGATTTGATAACACTGGCAAAATGAGCTGTGCATTTCTCTGCTCTTCCCTCAAAAGAAGTGAGCAGATGTTAAAAATGACCATCAAGTGGGTTTTTAACCAGTCGTGAAACTGCAGCCTCACTAATGCTCCTCAATCTTTAACTACAACAAGTTTACTTAGCTGCAAAGTTACTGGTACTCACCTGTGCTTATTTATAACAAAGTTCCCTGGTTTGTGTTAGTAGCTGTACAGCAATTTTTATGTTAGGACATGAGATATGCCATAATATCTTTCCATATCCATGTACTGGATTCCTCAGAACTGAACTTCCTTGTAATCAGCCACACTGGCTAAAAACTATGATATAATTACTTTACATACTGGAATATAATCTCTGCTGCTGTAATTAGAAGTTCTACTTGGGTCAGGTTAAGTATTGGATACACAGCAAGCATAATCTCATGAATAAATCTTGGTTGAATCTGGAATATAAAGCAGACTCTAGGTATATGCTGTATTGCTCCAGGTATGAATACTGCTTCTGTCATTCATTTGTTTATTTACAGAGTCAGTTCCTGAGCAGGTTCAGATAGCCAACAGGTGCTTTACATAATAGGTTTCCAGCAGAGCTGTTGGATAGCCAATATTTCAACATGCTCATCTAATTAAAATCAAAATTTGATTATCAAAATGCTATAAAACCATTTAGTTCACACATCTGGTCTTACTGCAACAACTACTGGAGTCGGAGGTTTTTATTTTATTATCAGCAGTTATTAGAATATCAGACCTGCGCAGTTGTTGCTGTTCTTCACCTAAGGAAGACACATCCTTTAAAAAATGCTTTCATCACTCATCTTTAATACAATTAATACCTCTGCCAACATCAGCTGAAAATTTCTCTCTTCTTTCCTCAAGAGAGGTGAGCAGATGTTAAAAGTGACCTTCAGGAAGGTGTTTAAGCACTGTTTTGAAACTAAAGCATCACACGGCACCAGCATTTTCCTGAAGTGGCAGCAACTGATCAGAAGTGCTAAATAAATATAGGATGCAGAAATAAGATGCATACATACTAGGCATTCTCATTTTAAGTGACACAGATTCTCCAGACCTTTTGCAGCTTCCTATCTTTCAAACTCAGTGAAAAACTTGCAGGCCACTGGCAGTTCTTCTCACAGGCTGTTATAAACTTTAACCTGTCCCTGCATGAAATGGTGTTAGCTCTGCATGAATTATTATATTAAATATACCTTGGTGCTTCCTGACCTTCATCTCCTTATGAAAGTAAATCGATAATTATTCTAGTTATTGCATGTATGTTTCCAATCACCCCTGGGGGTGAAGTCCCTCGCCCTAGTAGGGGTGTTCAGTACAGTAGAGTACCTTTGCATTTTATGACTCATTGAGTCCCAGTTTTTCCTCCTCCAAGGTTGGTAAGCAAGGCTGCAAAGTCATGTTGCTTTAGAATCCATTCCATTGTATTCCAGAAAATATAAAATAAACAGGTCCATTGGAATTTGGTTGCTCAGTTGTGACAGATAAAAAAATAAACTTTTTCAAAAAGACTATTAGGCCAGTATTACTGTGCGTTATTTTGGGGGAATTTCTCCCTTCCACATAGTTATGTGACTTATCAGGTTTGGTTGAAGATGTATGGGAGCTTGTCTCCCCACCTAGAAATGCCCCCCCCCCAAAAAAAAAATACTTGCCTCAGTCTGTGTCATTAGAACAGGTTATCTTCCAGTTTGAATGAATTGTGATCACCAGAGTGATTGTCTGTCAACTGATTCTTGAACTTGTATACCAGAAGCAAGATCAAAACAATTATTTACATAAAAGTTTGAGTTACTTCTAATTCAGGCAAGTATTTCTGTCAGAGTGCTTCTAATATTTTTCGTATAACATATAGCACAATGCAATTTTTTTCCATCCAACCCATTCCATTTTATTCCTGCTGTCTGTAAGCCCCATATGGCAACAAGGTTTTTCTGTGAAGCATATTGAGACAAAACAGTTCAAGAAATGCTGGTGAGCAAAAAACTTTTGCTGGCAAATAAGTCTGAAAACTAGCTAAAGTTGATCACATAATAAGAAGAGGAATGCATTCACTTTTTGTTCAGTATCATTGCACCCTGACTTCTGGTTGCCAATACCTTAGAATTTTGCTTCTCAGCCCTGAGTAATTAATTCAGCGTGAGTAACTATAACTGTAACATTCTATGCTCACAGTGACTCATGTCATACATTTTTTCACGAGTCCTTTATTAAAATTGATTTTGGCTAAGAAATGTTCTGTCTGGCAGCAGAGAACAGATACCTGACAAGTACAGTGATTTAAGGGCTGTGACCTGTTAATGACCTTCTTTCTTGCTGCATTTCTGACTTAGATGCTTTCAGGTATGTCTGCCTTGGGTCACCCCTGAAAAGAGGCACTTTTTTATGAGTCCTACCAAATTAACATAAAATACGAAAAAAGTTATGTATTTTAAAGAATTCATTTGCCAACATTTGACCACTGTTTGGAAGCACACCATGTTTAAGATTTGAACTGCTGTGGCCTCAACAAGTCAGTAATGCAAGAGTTTAAGATGACATCCCCACTGTTCTTAATTAGCTCACTAATTTACTGCTGTTGTTGTTATTAGTGAGAATGTCATTTGACCTGAGGCTGGGTTAAAGATGTTATATGCATTGGGGGGGGGGGGTCATTAAAGGTCTTGTGTACCTTATCTTATATTACTGTAGTGTTTCAAATAAGCTCAACTTACTTGTCTCTGAGCTGATTGTTAACTGTCATTTTGTAATAGGAAAGGTGTATAAACACTGGAAGCATAACTTAATGACACCTCTGTACAAAGTGATGCTACTGACAAAGTTTATAACTGAAGATACTTTTTTTGCTAAGTCTGTTTAGGAAGACCTTAAACAGACTGGCCTATGCGATTAAAAAATCTTCTTAGTCTGTGGTGTCCTATGTGATACAAAGCATGATGTGACCATGGGACAGGGGACTGACAATTCCTTTGTCAAGTTCATTGCTTCTCCTTTTTCATGGATATGGATAAAAACCTCAAAAGCATGGCTGTCTTTTTCTACCTAACCAAGACTTCCACTTTATGGAAAATAGCTACCACCCTGCCAGGCAGCAAACAGGTCAGTAGACATCATGCATAATTGCAGGTTTGACAGCCATTACAACTTCAAGGCTTCAGTGGTACAGCAGTTTATGCTGTTAGGCTGAGATCATTAGATGTGTTCCACAAGGTCCAGATCTTGGCCCCTCCTATGTATGCAGAACCATAGTAATGGCAAGACCCTACAGAATGCTCTCAGTATGGTGCTGTGCCTCACAGTCAAAAAGATGAAATGCACTGCTGAGTAGCTTTTTGCTGGGCTTTCATACCACTGATGTGTCACTGTCTTACTGCTTCCTGATTCTCAGCACATTCAGTGCGCAGGCTATGCTTGTCAAGACTTAAAATCTGCTGCACTTCATTACCCTCACAATTAATAAGAAGTGCCATTAAAAATATTGGTCTCTTGCTGACTTGACAGTTGCAATGCACAAAGTACTTAACTTAGGTAGTGGCAATGCCAGAGGCATAACTGAGGTGTATTAAATGAGACGGCTGCTCTGAGTGCAAGCTGTCAGAGGCATGATCAGCGGGCACTAATGGTGCAGGAGTGCAGTATCAGTATTAATTTATGAACCCACAAGGATATCATTGATTCAGATATGAATGCTGATAGTGCACTTACAGCTTATCTCTAGTGCTGAAGCACTTAGTGTGAGGTGTGTGTGTGACAGGAGTTAAAGCAAGCTGCTTTTAACAATTTTAACAAGTAGCTTGCTACAGTTACATGAGTTTTTTTTTTTTTGCTTCTACACTACTCAACTTTTATTTGACTGGTGGCCAGTTTTTGCAATCTGGGGATACGTACATATGTACTACTATAGTTCTGGGCAAAGCTTTAAAGTTATGCTTTGACTTCTACTTCAGAAAATTTGCTTTTGGCTATACTTACTTACAAATATATTAATAATTGTTTGCCAGTTTGTTTGACAGTATAGAGGATTAAAGCTATCAGCTGTTAATAAATGGAATAACACATTGTCATATTCAGTATAACAGCAGCTACTAGCAAGCTTCATCTCGCAGTCTAGGGTTCAGTTCCTTCAGCATTCAGTTAACTGCAATATTACCCTATGCAAGTTATTTAAACAGGCAGTAGTCCTGGGCTGTAGTAGAATTGAGTCCCAGTGTTCATTACTCTAGAAAACAAACAAACAAAAAAATGAAATAAAAAAGACATCATGTTTTTATATAGAGTAAGAATGATAGACACATAGCACTTTTTACCTTGGAATCCTGAAAAGCCTTTACTGTACCAAAACATTTCTGTATGCAGTTTTATATCCTGCAGCAGCAACAAGATTGTACAAGTTTATGTCTTATATACTTGACTTTAAGAAAAGGTCTAGGAGTATTGTAATTTAATCAGTATACACTCTCTTATATATCGCTACTATACCACTAATCCTGACATTGTAAGAATAGGTACTAAAACATTCATATACTCGTGTATGACATCTAACAACCTGAGGCCTAGTCTTCAGAAAATGTCACTGATCCAGGCTTTGAAATCAGACTTTAAGATCACAAACACTGAGGCTTGCAGCTCTTGCTGTTTAAACTTACACATGGTGTGCCTTGCTGTTCATCCATGTAGTGCACCCTTCCCTCTTTAGTTAAATGAAGCAGTCTAATTTGAACGTGCAGTCGCAGTTCTTTGATACAGGTATTTTCTAATGCACAGATGACTGACATAATTTTCGTTTATAAATGTATAAATTGTTTTGCTAACATAGCTCAACCTCTTGGCACAAAACATCTAGACAAAGTCATAAACAATGGGGGGACAAAGCCCCCAAAATAGGGACACATTTTAAATATTGCTCTTATAAATTTAGAAAGTTACTAGAATAACATTTGTTGTGCCACCATTCTGAAAGATGTTAAGTCTGAAACTAAGTGCATGTCATCATTTAGTGTATTCAATTCTTGCTGATTTTCCACAAAAATCTAGAAAATGACAAATTTTATGAAGAAAAGACCAAACATATGAGTGAAATATCTGGACATTCTGTGAAAATCTGGACAGTAGAGAGGTATGTTTGCTAGATAAAACCTACAACACAACTAGTAGATTGCATCTATATATGATTTTACTGTACTACCAGCTTTCAGTCTTTATATCATGGCTGTACACTGTTTCTGCTGTGTATTATTCAGTCTTTGTATCATGCCAGTACACTGTATATGCTGTGTGTACTACTTAACAAGCTATTTGAAGGCTGTTAGTGATAATATATGCGTGAAGCACCAAAGACAACAGCCAAGTGATATGCTGTGTGCTTATTCAGTCTGTATATCATGTCTGTACACTGTGTACACTGTGTTCATAGGTTCATAGGTAGGTACTAGGCTATCAGCCCAAGGGCCTACGTAAGCCTAGCCAGCAAGATTCCATGGCTTACGCCACCCAAGAAACTTATTTTCCTGTGCCACTGTCGAGCAGAGACACAGAAGTGATCCCCGGGGTGTATTTCCTATTTCCCATCCACTCATCAAGATTTTTCTTGAAGAGTGCTAATGAAGAACTTTGCTTGACATAGATGGGTAGCTTGTTCCAGAGTATAGGAAATCTTTGGGACAGGAATCTATCCCTCCAGCGTATCCTGTTTATTGTGGTGACAAGGTTTAAGTCCCTAGCACATGTAGCTCGGAGGGATTGGGATTTCTTTAGGTGTAGCATGTCCAACAGCTCTTGGTTTGACATAGCTTTATATGTTAGGCAGAGATCACCTCGGAGTAGGCGATAAGCTACGGAGTAAAGCTGGAGTTTTTTGAGGCAGTCAGTGTAGGGCATTTGTTTGAGGCAAGTAATCCTCTTTGTGATGTACTTCTGTGGCCTTTCCAGCTGCTGCAGATGTCTTGTGAGGTACATTCCAAAAGGGGTGCTGTACTCTATAATGGGTCTAATGAGTGTCGAGTAGAGGGGAACAATGACCACTTTTTTCCTGGATGAGAACCATTTTATGATGAGGTGTGCCATGTAGAAGGACTTCCTGACTACTGTGGCGATGTGACTATCAAAGGAGACACTACTGCCACCTGGGTCCCAAGGTCTCTTATCACGCATTTGGTGTTAAATAGATTGCTGCCTATATGGTAGTTCATGGGTACAGAGGTTTTACCAAAGGGGATGACACTGCACTTTTTGGCATTGAGCTTCAGACCATGGCTCTGACACCAGGCATCTGTCTCAGTCAGGCCCTTCTGGAGGATGTCCACATCATTTGGGGACTTGACTATGGCTCCTAGTTTGCAGTCATCTGCGAACTTTGTTAGCCAGAGGCCTTCTGTGTTAGCCTGTACTTCAGAGAAGTAGATACCAAACAGAAAAGGTCCCAGGACGGAACCCTGTGGTACTCCACTTGTCACTGCTTGGAGGTCATATTTGGAGTCTGCAACTTTTAGTGTGGGTTCTGTCAGTGAGCCAGTTGGTAACCCATCTTGTGACATAGGGATTTATACCTAGTTTAGTGAGGTTAGCTATAATTCCAGAATGGGGGATGGTATCAAAAGCCTTGATGAGGTCAAGATAGGCTGTGTGAACCACCTTACCCTCATCCACGGCTTTGGTGACTGCCTCAAAGAAGTCTATCAGGTTCACGAGGCATGATCTGCCTTTCACAAACCTGAACTGGGTGGGATTTAGAGTTTAGAGGTTACCAATGTCTTTGTTTATGAGTTCCATGATGATACGTTCCATGGCCTTGCAGATGAGGCTCATGAGGCTAATAGGTTGATAGTTCCTGGGATCAGTGGTGGCTCCCCCTTTGTGGAGTGGCATAACTGTTGTTGTGCGCCATTCAGTGGGCGCAACGCCTGATGCAAGGCTATTACTGAACATGGTGCTTAAGTGGGGAGCCAGTTCATTCTGAAGTTCGTGTAAAATGCAGCCTGGGATGTTGTCCGGTCCCATGGATGCTGTGTTTTTTGCTTTAGAGAGTGCAGCTTTTACCTGCGTAGTTGTGATTACAGGGACTCTGCATTCTTCTTGTATAGATATGGGCCCTTTAGGGGGTGAGAGGGGGGTAAAATTAGCACTGAAACTATCTGCCAGGATGTTGGCAATATCAGTTGGTTCTGTAATTTTTGTGCCTTTGTGCTGTAACTCAGAGCAGATGTGGGTGTTGCCATCTAGATTCTTGATATAGCTATAGAATGCTTTGTGGTTGTCCTTGGATTTAGTGGTGATTTTGTTTTCATAGCTAGCTTTGGAGGATCTTATAAAGGATCTCAGCTTCCTACTGAGGCTTACCAGGGAGCTCCTCCACTCATGAGATTTTACTCTCTTTTGCAACAGTTTCTTCCTTCTGTTTTACAGTTTGTTTATGGCAGGGGACCACCAGATTGTCTTCCTTTTTTTGGAGGATAGCATCTTGGTTCTGTTTGGGATAGCACGATCCATGCACTTGTGTAAGTGCTTATAGAGTGCATTTGTGTAGGATTCAGCAGTTGTAACTGTATTGTCCATTTGCATGGGTGTCGTAAAGTTCACCACTTCTGTCTTAAGAAGCATGACGTTGGCTTTGGAGAATTTTTTTACTGTGGTTTCCTTAATGGGGGGTGGGGGCGGGATGTGGATATCAAGGGTGATAAGCTTATGGTCGGATCTGACCAACGAGGGGTTGACTTCAGGTGTGGAACACCAGTCACTCACATTGGTAATGACTAGGTCTAGGATATTGTTGCCCCTGGTGGGGGTGTGGATATGTTGATCTAAGGCATTGGAGTTTATGAATTCCAGAAAGCATTGAGCTAAGGAGTTGGTACACGAGTAGTTTTCCCAGTTAATGGTGGGATAGTTGATGTTGTCCATTATTAGGGTGTTTGGTTGAACCCTAATATTTTCCAGTACATCAAGAAAAGAGGAGTGGGAATCCTGGGGCATGGTGGGGGAACTGTAGCAAGCTATAATTTGGATTGCAGTTTTGCACAGAGTTAGTTGCACTTGGATAACCTCGGATGCATTATGCTGAGCAACGAGCCTGGAGATGTGGATATCCTTAATGAATATGGACACACCTCCGCCTTTGGTGTTTCGGTCCAGGTTACATGGCTGAAAAGTGTGGTAAGAGTTGTAGCCTGGTATTGCAGGGGTGTTCTCTGGAGCCTTGAACCAGGTCTCAGTCACTGCACAGATATCGATATTCTCCATTTTAAGGATTTCCTCTAGTGAGTGCATTTTGGATTTAGACTTCTAGCATTGAGTAGCATTACCCTCAGTTTTTGCTTGCCTGTTCCTGTTATGGTGGTGAATTTGTTATTTGAACCCTGCCTAAAAAGGCACTATAGAGGCAGCAAGAGCCTTAGCCAGTATCCAGAATTCCAGGGGCGACAGGTGCAGGCCATCTGTGGCAAAGCATTGTGGTCTGTCGACCATGTCATCCCAAGCAGACAGATACTGGATCCCCTTAGAATGACACCAGAAGCTAAGTCTGTATATCATGGCTGTACACTGTTTCATTATATGTACTGTATTATATTTAGTCTGTATAGCATAACTGTTCACTAATTCAGTGTGTATGCTGTGTATTAGTCTTTGTATCATGTCTGTGCACAGTGTACACTATGTGTTATTCAGTCTGTATATCATGGCTGCACACTGCTTTACTGCACATGCCAGGTATTGATCAGTACATGTGTCATGGTTATACACTATTTAAGAGTATATGTCATGTATTATTCAGTCTGTATATCACGGCTGTACTGTTTCATAATATATGTTGTGTATTATTCAGTGTGTACATCATGGCTGTACACTGTTTCACTGTATATGCTATATATTATTCAGTGTGTATATCATGGCTGCATGCTATTGCTGTTATACTGTGTATCATTTAGTCTGTGTAATGTGTCTGTACAATGTCATGCTGCTTTCTGTTTGTAAGTTGTATAAACATTTCACCTGAATGCACCACATAACATTTAATCAGAATATGCCATGTAATGTTTGCATTGTATAGTACATTCCAAACACCATTCCACTGTTTATACCAAAACAATCTCAGCATTATAGTTATATTTATGTAACTTTTTTTTAAATTTTGCACTTGCCATTTTTATTACCTTTGTGCCCTTTCTCAGGTGTCTCTCGAAACAGTAACAATTATAGTGAACCCAGCAGGACTATTAATAGTTAGTAGTTGAGTAAAATAATTAATTGTTTATGAGGTACATGTTCACTTTTTATTTTTCTCCTGTGCTGTTCAATGCTGCTGCAGTTGTATATTCTGTACCCCTTATATGCTAGAATTACATCTCTTGCAGCTGATGTTTAGCCATTCAATCAACAGTCATTCATTTATTCTCTGATTATCTGCTTTATCCATTTCAAGGTTCTGTGGAAGTTACAGATTTTTTCCAACACAATGGACATGAGGCAGAGAAATCAGTCCTGGAGAGGATGTCAGTCTACCACAATGTGGATGGTATGCAGACACACACACACACACACACACACACACACACACACACACACACACACACACACACACACACACACACACACACCATGTATTCACATTTACACATAATTCAGGAGGACACATTATACATGTAAATTTGTTTATTTAATAAATAATTCCTCTCTCTTCCTCTCTCTCTCTCTCTCTCTCTCTCTATCCCTTCCTCTCTGTTGTTTGTTTGACAAAAGAAGGTATGGGGCTTGGGTAGACAGCATTAATCCTAAAGTTGTACTTTAGTGTTTAATGGTTACTATGACTATTCTTCTTTACTATGCATGAACCAGTAAGTTGTTATGTCTTAAAGTTATTGCCTTAACCACAAACTACATGGGAACATTTAGCAGCTGGTAGACATGCTTCTGTTAGCTTTGAGCAATAATAGTAGCATTTAAATTGCTTCAGTGTGTTAGCAGAGTAATCAGAGTGAGAGGTGAATGTGTAGCCATGGAGGGCAACTCTAAGGATTTCAAAGATGCTGATGCAAATTTGATTCATGTATATGTGCTCAACACTTTAATGCTTGGTATTTCATGCCCCACAGTTTTGGACTATTACTTGGAGGTGTGCATTGAGGAAGGCAGAGTCAGTAACTAGCACAGACTTCTTCTTACTGCCATGGCCATCCAAGAACTGAAAGGCCATGAGTGACCATTGAAGTTTTCCAGTCTATGGACCTATAGGCGGATGACTTATGAAATTAGCAATGGTCTAAGCTGTTTGAAGGTATATCTTACTAAGTTTGTGAGTATGTGTGTGCGCGTATGTGCGTGTGTATGTGTGTGTGTGTGTGTGTGTGTGTGTGTGTGTGTGTGTGTGTGTGTGTCTTTGGAGTGGAGTGTGGAAGATTCAGTCTGTTTGATGGCTTAGGTCTTATTTACTTACAATATAGTGATGGCTGGTTTTATCTTCCCAACTGCAAAATTTCATTTATACTTCATGGTTTCCTTTCAGTAAGAGCATTGTGCAACCACAGTTGCCATTATTTAAAGATACTTTAAACATGAAAGGCTTAGTGCTCCCAAAATATTTTTTTCTGGATTGTATAGTTTCTGTAGTTTATTACAGAGATAATGTGATGCAATACTTCATGAGCCAAAGTATTTAACAAGCTATTTGAAGGGTATGATTCTATATGCATCTAGTCACCAAAGACAACAGCTAAGTGATATTCTGTGTGCTTATTGTGCTAAGATTAGCATGTATCAGTGCATTTAATGATTGTCGGGTGACAAAATGGCTGCTTTGCATAGCACTACTCCCAATCGGTACCACTGCACCAGCAGCCAGGGCAGCGCTACCTAACACAACTGGAGCAGGTCAGTCAGGAGTTGTTCAGGCAAGACTGACAAGTCGGGATCCAGATGTGCTGGGTGTCTATGTACCTGTAGTAGTGCTGCCTCATCCACCTGTGGAGGTATGATAGGCCAATCAGCAACGGTCAGTCTAGCCCCCATGCTGATAGTCATTTGTGTTGCACAGCAAGGTTGCCAAACAGAAAAAAGTAAGTAAAAAAGAGAGACATAGGGTTGGGGAGAGAAACCATAGATAATAACATCAATGCTATATCAGAGTAATCTTTCAAAATATATACAAATTGACATATAACTATGGTAAACTTTGCTACATCCAGATATGATGTGAAGGCAAAAATGTGTCATAAAATACATCAGTCTCACTGCTGTTCTATAAATTATGCTAACAGTTAGCTGACTATGGCATATCTGATATATCTAAGTAAAGACATTAATTTACAATAATGAACTGTTTATTGTTGTTTAATATTGCTAAAAGTATTTTAAATATAGTATTGTGCAATAACAGCTAATTGTTTCTGGTGGGAATTGAACCTCCCACACAGATAACTTGATATACACATTACTCAATACAATTCTCAAGCGCTATTGGAGCAGTCATATATGCTTGGTATATAGGTAAGGTATGCCCACTCATTTGTGTGCGTCTCAGGCTCTTATGGACTGCTGCTCTGACATTAGATACAATTAAATAATTTTCATATATATTATCAGCTTGCTTGTATTCAAACCTGATCCCTGCTCACCCCATGCCTGTCTGAGTTGAACCAGTCTTTTCTGATGCACTTCTTTATTCTGCGCAATCACTTCAGCAGCTATACAGAACAGAAAACAGAAGAGAAAAAAATAATAATGACAAAAGTGTATTGTCTTGCCAATGCATGGTAATTTATTGGCTGCAGGTGGGTGGGTGACTATGTTTACACATCTCAGTGGTGTTTGCAGTTATAAATTCTACCTCCTATCATCTCAGTAGGGTCTGCTTGCTCCTTTTCATGTCACTATAATGCTGCTGGCATTGTTCCCCAGTGCGTGGAATGCAGTTGCAATGGAGACAGCCTTGGCCAAGCTATTTGAAGGCTCAGCCTTGTACTGAGACCCAGTATAGTCCCCCTGCAGAAGTCTATGGTTAAAGTGCTTTATGAGGAGTGCCACAAATATCCTGTACTCCTCTTCACACAACCTTTAGGCTCTAAAGTGAGCAAAACACTCACTTTTGCCTGCCATGTTTTTAGAAGGACACCTAGAAATATGGCAGTGCATTCACATCTTGCATGTACCAGGCTGTGTGCAATGATGGACAACCTTGGCAGCTACATTTGCATACTTAAAAGCACACAAATGGCTTGGCAGACAAAGTGGGTATGACTCCTACAAAATACACTGCAGCCATGGACTATGGCACTGAGACTTGGCTGTTTATGATGATAATTGTATTTACATGTGTTCCACTGTGAAATAGTCAATTGTTTTTGGATGATATAATATCTGAATTGCAGTTCAAAATGTATTTTGTCACCTCTAAACATGCTCTCTGTTATGGTGGATGGTTTTCATACATAGTCTTTTGAGCAAGTGATATGACATGACATCAAATCTATGATGCTGTCCTGGGATTAATAAACAATTGTCTAGGCTTTGCACAAAACCCATATGATGTTTACATGTTATGAGCAGCAGTGCTAATCGCATATGCATACTGATCATCACATTAACATGAATATAAGCATGTTTTCATGGCTAGCAACATTGTTGGTGAAGAGGAAACTGTGTTGAGCAGCATGAGCACACACAGTAAACAGTCTTGTCTATGACAAACCTGTTAAGCGTGCTCATAAGTACAGCCTGAAGAACTACACAAGGCAAATAATGAATGCTGTACACAGGCAGGGAAAGTATATTGAGTGTACTATGCATATAAATGAAATATATGAATATAGAAATAAGTAAGAGGGGATGTGAAACAGCAAGGACAACTACTATACATGGGTTAACAGACAGGAAAAGTGTACTGAGGACAATGTGCACAGAAATCAAACAGATGGATACAGAAAGATGTAAGAGGAGACACTAAATGTTCAAATTCTAGTATGATAATTGTTGTGAAGGTGCTTATTTCACAAAGGCAAATTTGTGATAATAAAATTTTGCAATACATATGTCAGAATAATTAATGGTGGTCACCATACCTCCCAATCATGCTGAATTACTCGTTTTTTACTGAGTTTTGGGGTTCAAATGAAGGGGTGCCACAATTCCCGAGTGGCACCCCTTCATTTACGATTTTTTTCTTCTGTTTTTTTTTTAAATTTCCATGCTGTCGGAGCTGACGCCATCACGTGCGTGATGATGTCAGCTCTGTCAGGGCTACCAGCCCGTCGGAATTGAGCCCAGTCATTTCTGGATGGCTGGAGTGGCTGCTCAAATGTGAGCGGGAACAGCAACAAACAAGTTGCTGACTATTATGGTGGATTTTAGTCTGCGAGCAAGTGGGAATGGCGCTGTTACAGTACTGCAGCGGAATGAAGACAGGAATAGCAGTAGCAGAATGAAGTAAGGTGTGTGTGTGTGTGTGTGTGTGTGTGTGTGTGTGTGTGTGTGTGTGTGTGTGTGTGTGTAGGCCTAACAGAAAACTCCCAGCTTGTGCTGCTAGTAAATAAGTTTGCAGGGCATTCATGCCAAATACCTTACAAGCACAAGCACATTCTGAGCTGCTGTACCTCTCAAATATTCCTGATTTTCCATCTGGGGTGTCCCTGATTTTGGTTCAGAATTTTGCTCTTTCCTTCCCAAAATCAAAGAGATACTTTGAGAAAAAGAAAGTTGCAATCAATACTGAATTAACTTCTTTTACTTCTGAAATGTATGCTAATTGCCGTACTCTCGCTTTGTCACTTTCTAAAGCATTGGTATTAGTATTTAATGTGGGTCTCTGATTTCAGGTCTTTATCCCTAACTATTTTTGGTTTTGTGATTGGTCGAGAGCTATGACTGCATCTATTGTTTAAAAAGTTATTGTATGGAGACAGAAATGTACTTATTACGACACTAATTATATAAATGAAGGTTCAGTGTGAAATATCTTCTTAGTTTCATTATAAATGCTGACTTCCTAAATGGGATTGATGCATAGTCCTTTAGTTTCATTTGCTTTTATGGCTTTTCAGTCCTAATTCAGATATTTACATTTATGATCACCGGCTCAAATGTGTGTCTGTGGAGTGTGGATTAATCCATTTATTTCTTGAGATTATAAAAATGTTTTCTTGCCTGCTTCTTGAGATAGGTGCAAGATTTATTTGTCCACAGATTAAAAGATATGTTTGGCAGAATGCTCACACAGTTCTGTCAACATCAGGATGATATGTGAAATGATATGCGAAATTGCCGGATATCCTGTACAGTGATTCAGATACTAGATATTAACCCATGAAACAACTCAGTTCAAGCAAATTTCCTAGACCAACACCCAGAAAAAAAAATGAGATTCAAGGCACAACAGATATCTCTATAGTTTATCAAGGGAACACAGTGGGCATAAGTAGGAATGTAACATTAAAAAAAATGTTTAGCTACTAATCTACCTTGTTTATCGTTGACTGTTTTTTCCATAGACTATACCATACAAGATGCAGTGGCGGCTGGTGACTTCAAATTAAAGCAGGGCTGCAGGAGACAGCTGAATAGGTGGGGTTAATATGATAGGGTGTGGCCAACTAGAAAGGGGTGGAGTTATGCTCAAAACACAACAACTGGAACTTTAATTAAATATGCTGCCCTGGGTGCCAAACAGTCATTACAAGAGTCCAATTAAGACAAAATGAAGTGTAGAAGAAAAAAAATATTTCAATGCATTGGCTATATGACAGCTTACTTAATATCTAGATGGAAACAAAAAGGCTGTGAGGCATGAACAAATAAATTACGTTTTAAATACATTACTGAAATGCTAGTCAAAATCAAGTATAAAAAAACAAGCTTCTCCTTGCACTGCAGTTCTAACTATAACTTATATTCAGCTTTATAAAGGTACCAAGTAACATGCTGAAAGTAGAAATCTCTGTGATACCCCCACTTGTAAAAATGTTTCTTATCCAAAAAAAACCTGCTGCCTGACAACAACTACCTACTTGTTTCATGGGGAAAACATGATCAAAGTAAAAAATGAACAGCAAACAAGAAACAAGCTCAAGATAAATTCCTTAAAGGATTACTGCACATGTTATGGGTCACACATGATAGATTGACATTTTGTTTAGTTTACGGGTAAAGCCTGCAAAGATGACTGTAAATCTCCAACAAATGTAATGAGCTTCTGAAAATACTGTAATTCTGTCCTTTATTACAAATACTGTCATATGCATTTCAATACCTAAGGCTTGTACCTTTGTAACTTTATATGCCATTATTTCATCTATAAATAAAATGGTTGTTGCCCTTGAGGAATAAATTGCCCATGTTGCATTAAAAAAATGATAAGCTAATAATATCACAGTAGGGAACGGATGGCAAACTGATAATAGGGTCATAGTTACTAGGTATCTTCTCCAAAAAGGACTGCAGCATCCACCCCATTTGCAACACTGTACAGTATCAGCAATGCATCTACCTACTGTGGGAGTAGAACCCCCAGCCTGCTGCATCAAAAGCAAGTACACTATCCGTTGTGCTATTAACAATGCAAGTAGACTCACCATAAGCAGTACTAAACATTTGTTCCCCTGCAGCTCTCAGCTTTTTGTAAAATCTACTCGACACTCCGCTGTATCTCTGAACTTTGCAGCACAAGAAATCTGGAAAAAGCCAAAATTTATTGGGGGGGAGGACAAAAGCCCAAAAACCAGGGACACATTTTAAACATTGCTTGTATAATGTTGGAAAGTTGCTACAATAAAATGCTGTGTTACCACCATACATTTCACTGCCAAGTCTTGAACCCAGGAGAACCTTGTGTAAAACAGTGAAAGCAACATACCACTATGCTAAATCAGCTGTTTTCTGAAAGAGAGGAAGACTGAAACTTAAATGACTACCATTTAGTGAATTCAGTTCTCACCATACCTCTCAACCTCTTAGCAAAAAACACATGGACAAAGCCAGTAATGGGGGAATACAGCCCCCAAACATATTCAGTGAACTCAGTTCTCACCATAGCTCTCAACCTTAGCACAAAAACCTGGACAAAGCCAATAATGGGGGAATACAGTCCCAAAAATAAGGACAAATTTCAAATATCCATGTTATAAACTTAGAAAATTGCTAGAATAAAAGGTCATGCACTTTATGAAGAATATGAAGTCTGAAATTCAAATGCCTGTTATTTTTATTTAACATTTGTTAACCAGGAACGTCTGACTTGAAACAAAAGCCAATTTTCAGCAGAGCAGGGAGAAACACTCCAGACACATGTCTTTGTAAGATGAGAAAACATGCAAACTCCACACAGAAAGCACCCCAGCCAAGAATCAAACCAGAGAACCTATAGCTGTCAGGCAACAATGCTACCAGTGCAGCACTGCACTACTGACTTTGCCAGGAACAACACACATACAGAAACCACAGATTTTATGAAGAAAAGAACAAATATGATGCAAAAAAATCTGCAGATTTTTTACAAATGGTAGTGAGTAGGGAAATCAGCCCTGTACTACCTGCACCCAGGGTACAGGGTTCAAGCCTGAGTGTTCTCTACCCACCACCATGTGTTCTGCCATGTGTTGTCTCTAGCCACCAGTATGTAGCAACTGGGGCATTACACACACACACACACACACACACACACACACACACACACACACACACACACACACACACACACACACACACACACACCTCCATAGCAGTAGATCAAACTCCATTCGTCCTCCTCCTCCATAGCAGCAGAATCAAATCCATTTGTTCTCTGTAGCAGCCTGAATCAGTCCTCCGCAGCAGCCCACTCTATACATACCATCCGTCCATTCTCCATAGCATCGTACGCAAGCTTTACTGGTTTCCCCGCGAGACGAGAGTAGGCTGGAGCCTCCAGCCTGCAGACAATGCAGTCTGGTGTCCTTCTGGTCTGTGCGGTCATCACTGCACAGACTTCTGGGCTGGCAGGCTGGAGATCCCTTTCTTCCTTATCTGGATGGCCTAACACAGCAGTCTGGAGTTCTGAGTAAGTTCTGAGTACCAGGAATTCCAAGCACGCATGCGTGGAGTTCCAAGACTCACAATTTTTAAAATTCTTTTCTTTTTTCTTTCTACAGGTGGGGGGACTCGTGATTTTTATTCTTTTCTTTTTTTTTTTCTACAGGTGGGGGTGGGGTTGCAGTCCTGCAGTCCTATAGCACAAGCCACCCCTGACAAGATGGGACAGTTTTCTTACATCATGTATTGACAATGACGCATTAATTTTTTGTCTGAGTGTCACTGTAACAGCAAATCATATTATTACTTCTAGTTCCCTTTTGCTGACTGGATTTTCTCACCTGTCTTCAGTCTTCTTGCAGAAATAATGCAGATTTCATATCTGAGAGAGACTGATTAGGGTGACATGAGACATTAATATGTTCAGTAAGTCTTCTCCCTCCAACCTTGTCAGTAAGTGTACTTATAGAGTTAAACATTGTGTCTGGCCTGAACAGACGCCCCTAACCTGGGGGGGCTAACATCTTTCTCCCTCAAGACAAACATTTGGAGAATGTTATAGATTTGTCATAACAACAGACCATTCAACTCATGCTGTACCTAAGGGTTTAGGACTTTATATCTCCCTCATGCACTTAGTTCTTGATATGAAATTAGCCCAGTGGACTCTCTGAAGTTTCTGGGTCCAGTATTCAGATTTCCTAGTCACATCTATTCCTCTTCTGCATGCTATAAAGGAAGATTTTTTAAGGTAGACAGACCTTCACAGCTTTGTCAAAGGAATGACTCATTACCCTTCTGTAATTCAACAGGCAAACATTTTTAGGGCAGCTTTGTCAAAGGAATGACTCATCACCCTTCTGTAATTCAACAGCCAGATAGTTTTTGAGATTGCTGGCTTTTAGCATCAATGCTGGCTTCTTGATTCTCTGTGCTATTAGTCATTTTCATGTCTCAAACCCAAAAGAGCCTAAAGTCTCTAGCCACCACCACATGTGAGCTTTATCCAGGTTTTTTGTACTAAGAGGCTGAGAGCTATGGTGAGAAGTGAGAAATGAATTCACTAAATGATAGCCATTAAGTTTCAGTCTTCCTATTTTTTCAGAAGCTGCTGATTTGGCATAGTGGTAGCACAACATTTTATTCTAGCAACTTTGCAAAATTATACAAGCAATGTTTAAAATGTGTCCCTGGTTTTTTACCTTTTGCCCCCCCCAAAAAAAAAACTGAAATTGAAAATAAGTGTGAGATGTTGTGCAAGATGCCTATGGCTTACACTACTGTCATTCTATTTATAGTGTGGGTGTGGAAGTAGACTTTTATAATGGAAATGTTCTGAATTGGGCAGTTTTGTCATTATTGGCTCATGTGTTTTGTTTCACTGCCTACAGTGCAGCCTACTGGAAGAATGTTCAAAGTTTCAAACAATAAATTTAAAATGTGCTCTGTCTAACAAGTGTGTTGTATTATACAAGGAATATAATTAAAAACAAGTATGCTGTATTATATAAGGAATATACTTTTAATAAAGTGAGGAAGGTGTATCAAAGAAAAAAGAACACATGTATGTTTCTTGTTTTGTGTGCAAGGGGCCAATGATTTGAAAACAGCCCAAAGGTAATCTTTATCCACCACTTAGCCATATGCATTTTCTTTGGATGTGGTGTGGGTTTCAATGAATGTGAGTTTCAAGGCAGAGAAGTTTTAACGCCAAGCCTATTGTCATTGTGAGACAGTATTGCTTTGTTTACCAGATGTCTATTAGTGTTTTTGCATTGTTGTGCTGTAAAATGTAAAAATAAAATCCAAATCATTGTAGAAGTAAAGCAGTATGCATACATTAGTGTTTATGGTAAATGGGGTGATACAGCCAGGTAACAGGACATTGGAATGGCTGAAGGTGGACTCGGGTGCCATATTTTGATTGTCTGTTCTTCAGTTTGCTTTTGAAAGTTGGTATCCCACAATTCCACTGGAGTGCGTGGGGTTATGTAATTATGTATACAAATTAGATGTTAATCAGCGTACAGATTTGTACCTATTTTTCATGGACCTTGTCCAGATTTTTGATGTTTCCAGGTTGAGAGGTATGGTGGTCACAATTCTGGGCAAATGTAGGTAAATAAAAGCATGCATAATATTATAGGGTGTGACAGTTAAGCAAATTCAAATTGTAAGAGAGGGAATTACATAAGATATGAATGCCATTGACATGCTGTGCTGAGGTGACAGTTCACAAGGCCAGTAAACATATAATGGAATATTTGCACAGCATGCATTTCGGCAGTATAACATGTTGGAAAGTAGGAATGACTCAGAAACCACAATCTCTTTTCACAAGAATCAAACCCTTGCCATCAGTATCAACACTGATATGTGTATTAACTGTGTATGTGACAGAAAAAGGCCACACCCATGTATGAGGAGGATCACCTTTTAAGGGAAATATGCACCTCAATATTCTAATAGTTATGCATCCCATATGTACAGTAGCTTGTATGTGGTGTTACAAATGTGGGAACAGAGTGTGACATTCATAATACTATTGCCTGAAGCACTCCTGCCTGACACAGTTATTGTAATGACAGATAAGAACAGATGCAAGCCTCACACTATGATGCAATGTATTCCCCCGAGCTGTGTATTGTCAGCATCTGTCACAGGAGGTAGTAATGGATATTGTGACAAACAAATTAATGTGTGCATTAAGATAAGATCCCTGAGAATGAATGTCATATCAGCATGTTAGATTTCTGGCAATTAAAAAAGTATACTCATGTCTGCACAGTTGTGATCAGTCCTATCTCAATGTTTCATGGTCAAGGACAGCTTCTCTGTATGTCTGTACACATACCACCCAAGAAATGCAGGTCACTCGTGTACACCACAGTACTCAATGCATGTGCCAAAGTAGAACTCTCATCATTACATTGGCATAACAAGTGTATACTTTCAGGAAATCCAAAGCTGCGTCCACACGTGTTTGTGTAACATATTAAGGGATAAGACTGATGTGATGTAATGGATGCTTTGTGATGTCAGTATGCTCACACAACATAAGTCCTTATGCTAGAATTGAACATCAAGCTGTACAACTTCTCCAAATAACAAGATGGCTATTAATCATATTTGCCACAGTGAAACTGTTGTCACAACTGTTGAACTCCACCTATGTGAAGTCATTCAGTCAGCTGTACTTCATTTGTCCATAAATTTCATCTGCTAAAAAAAAAAAAAAAAAAAAAAGGCGAGGCCTCCACCACTTTATATATACAAAGTATAATTGAGGTGGATGCCTTTCCTGCAGAACAGTTAAGGACACAAATGCTAACAGTCACTCAATGCTGGTTTGGAACATTTGCTTAACAGTTGATAAAATCAGCAGTATAGTGGGATCAGTGTATGTCATATGGTATAAGTACATTGCTAACTGTAATATTTGTGGTTATGTGAAAACATTACATCACGTGTCTGCATCAAGGAATATGTGTTCCTGTAATTACTTAGAAAGATTCTTGCCTAATGCTATGTATACACAAACACACCTGTAGCCCCCTGCTGTTGTAACTGCAATGGTAGAACAATTATGTACAATGCAGATATAATCCTATATGGAACAAATGTCTTACTTAGGCAACAACATACTAATGTATGTTGTTGCCTAAGTAATACATTTGTTCCAATACAGGATTATGTCTACATTGTACATAATTGTAGATATAATTCTCATGTCCTCAGTCCTGAGGAGGTGTCTCACTATAGCTGTGATGAAACGATAATCTGTTCAAATGACAGCATCAGTCTTCAATAAAGCATTTCCAAAGGAAAGGTAGAATAAACTTTTGTAACAGGAAACAACATCTACGCATGAACATAGAACATGTGCATGACAACACTGCTATCAACATGTACACTGACTGTAAGCAGTCTCGTTGGGATTTGAAATATATAGCTGACATCACAGGCTAATTAATGTTTGCTGAAACATAAGTACAAATACAGATTTATTTGATGACTGTGACACTACACTTTTCAATGTATGACTTCACCATTGTGTACTACCTTCATGTTTCCACTAAACAGCATTTGCTCAGCAAAAGTATAATGTACAGATATACATCATGTATGTATTTGCAGCCTGTTATGCACAGTAAGAGGAGGAAACACACACACACACACACACACACACACACACACACACACACACACACACACACACACACACACACACACACACATGGCAGTCATCCCTGCATTCGAACTCTTACCTATGTACTGGCACAATCTACAAATAAGTGTACTGTACACATGTACCACAGGAGAAGTCTGATTGCATGTACTACACTGCATCTTTCAAAGGATGATATAAGTTGTGTTATGCAAAGGAGTTGTGTGCGCAAAAATGACTTCTACAGTTGTGTGCATTTCTAAATGTAGTCAATACTAAGCGGTGTAAGATGCTCATACATTTAGTTGCATTTACACACACACAGTTAAGAGAATCTCTGTGCTGTATTCAAACCCCATACCTATTGACTAACACAATCTACAAATCAGTGTATCATGCATACGCACCACAGGACAGGTATGATTTTAGTGGTGCAAGAGTGCATTATTGAAATGATGACATAATCAGTGTGTTGCAGCCAGTATACATTTGAGGAGAGTCTGAAAAAGAGATGTGAGATTGATCTAACTATGTAAATGTTTCTCTATGGTGTGAGTCAAATAAACACACCCATTGAATTAATCCTTCAGTGAAGCAATGGACCCACCATAACACAAGCACATTGATTGTTGTGAGATTAGAATCCCCTACCTATATGATCTAGAGAGCACAGCACCTAACACTAGTGCCACCACAGAAGTCTAGCTTTTATATTATGAGAGTGTACTTTATAGAAGATGACATCAGTGTGGTGTTGCACAGAAGACAATGTTGGTAGAGTGGTCTGACATTGATGTGGGCTCACCTTACAGTGTAAAATTAACTCCAAGCTAGCACTGTTTTGTGGACAGGAGTAGTTAAGGCCATATTTGCAAGTTGTTAAGGTCATATTTGCACAACTACACACACACACACACACACACACACACACACACACACACACACACACACACACACACACACACACACACACAGACACACATACACACACACGGCTGCTGTGAGATTAGAACACCCTACCTATTTACTGACACAATCTACAGCACACAATACTTAACACAAGCACCACTGCAGAAATCTGACTTATATGATTAACATCTCAGTCTGTGTCAGTGAAGATACTTTGATGTTGAAGGTTTTGTGCAAATCCATATTTGTTATGACACAGTATGGTCAATGTTATAATCAATAATGCATACATACTGCTGACTTATGTCAATTATGTTGTCATTAATGTATACTGCAGAATTGACAGTGACATGTACCTACCTTGTTTATATGAGACACATACACTTGCAAAATACAGGATGGACAATGAATCATTCATGTATCATCACATTATTGTGATGGTATGTAAACATTTTTGAATGGTACTAATATTAGCAATGGTATGTGCTCAAGCATGATCGATGTGGACTGTCAATACCAAGCAATACTAAATGTTCCAATGCAGGATGGATAGAAAAAATATGATTTCTGTGCATCAAGGCTGTATGTGGTTGCATATCATTTGGAAGTGTCAGTGATGCAGTATAGACTCAACTGCCCAGAATGAAGTTGCCAATTAACCGCACAGTTCACTGCATTTGACAAGAGTACATTAGATAATTTCCATGTAATTAAGTAATATCATTCAGGAGCAATACTTATTTTTTGTTCCAAATCACTTTGTAAAGCGCAATGTTTAGAAACATATTTGCGGAGATGCTGGCAAAGTATAAGCACATGTGTGTGCAGACTTTGATGTATTAAACTTGGACTGTGAAGTACCAGTGTTTGCACAAATAAGAATCACAGAGGAAATGTTGTGATTCTGATTACATTTACAACAGATCATTGTTATCTTTACATGTTGCATACATGTGCTTCTAATGTTTTATTATACCTTTCAATATTAGCTCTAAAACTCAAATCAGAAATAAAGTGTTGCGCTTGCCTTCCCCATTTGTGCAAAACGGTACACTGCAAGTAAACAGACTTCGCTGCTGAAGGAACCACTGAAACATTACATTAGGTGTGCCTTCTATAGCAAGAACAGGCTTAGTGATGATGCATGACCACTTATTGGAGAAAATCCACCTGTTAACCCAGTTTTCTCTGTGACACAAGGTAAACTCTCTGAGCTAAATGAGAAAGCAGAGTTGAAGCAGGATTCAAGTCCCATTTGCCAAGGATTTTACAAGGAATATCAGAATGTGATTATCATATTAACTTTTTATCATGACTTTAAGAATACCTAAAAATGACTATTACAAATATGTTGCTTGGCAAAATTGTGTATTTTACAGCTACTGAAATAATCTATTATGACTACTACATATGAGACATGCTTCAAGGAAAGCCACAACTTAATTGGGTGTACAGTGAGGTCTATGGTAAACATTCACCACATTATGTAGTAACACCTGAAATGCCATTTATTTATTTTTTATTAAAAAATCAGATTTGAGTTAGCATTGTTACCTCACAGCAAGAGATCCTCTGGTTTGATCCTTGGCTGGGGTGCCTTCTGTGCAGAGTCTGCATGCCCTCCCTGTGGTCACGTGGGTTTTCTCCTGGGGCTCTCGCTTCCTCCCATATCCCAAAGACATGCTGTAGATGGATTTGACACTCTAAATTGGCCCTAGGCATGAGTGTGTATGCGTGTGTGCTTTCTGTGAAAGGTTGGGCGCCGGGCTGGCAACTCGACACCGTAAAACTCTACTGCCAATCATGAGCAGACAGATGATCTGCTGTGGTGACCCCTAAGCTGAAAGAAGAAGAAAAAAAATCAGATTTGACTTGAACTAGTTTGTGTTTCCCTACTTTCATTAGTGGATTTATACCTTGGAAAGTTTTTAAAGTAAGCACTACCACCTGGGATATTCACAGTACATTTTTATTAGGTGCCTGAACTCTAGGGAATCTTAGATCTTCCACAATAAGAAGTTTCCTCAATATTTGTTTTTAGGACCCAGTATATTGACATACTGGGTTTCTGAAACTTTGAGGAATATCATGGAGACTGTTTGTTTCTTATCCCCGTTTGCCACAAACACAAATCTAGAAAACAATACCTTCTCATTTGCTTGAACAAATCTAGATCTATGTCATATTGACCAATACTTTACAGTAATAATGGTCCACACCATTTTAATGTCAGGTTGCCAGCATTGTCAGCTACTTCTCTTTATTTTCTGAACATCTTCTCCTCCTCTCAGCTTAACTACAGAAATGCAATATAACAGCCATTTATTTCCATTTTTATTTCAATGTGTAATATAGATGGTCAGCATTTCAGATAGATTTTAAGAAAAGGATGGACAGTGTACTCTTAGTACAAAGATGTCAGTGCTGCTAAGGTTGTTTTCATAGCTCTCAATGTGCTTACTTCTTTCTATTGTAAGTCTACTCTATATGAAGCAAACACTTCAAAGAGAACAGCCATTTCACTATTGCTTGTTGTAGTCAGAGCAATCAGAAACAGATGCAAGCCATTAGCAGTTAACAATTATTTGTCTTCCCTGCAGTCCTAGGGCATGTGCATGCAGTCCTGCAGCTACCTATACCACGTTTACATCCCCTGCAGCAAATGTTTTTTTTTTTTGGTATCTAGGGATGCTAATGTTTTCACAGCTCATTTGCATCTTCACAGTACTCAGAGTACTGAATCTACACTATAGAAGGTAATGGTGTAGCTATGGAAGTGGAATGAGAGGAGAAGAGACTGACTGGATACAGACAAAGCATTGCTGATAGTTACTTGGAGGTAATTTGTTCTACAAATCACTGCACTATTTCATAAGTTATGTTTGTCTTCCAAACAAACTGCTTACATGTTCATGTTTTGAATGTGTTTTAATATGCAATGGAAAACAATGTTGATGTATATGCAATGGAAAAAATGTTTATGTTTGCAATTTTAACATTTCACTTCTGCTATACTGCACATATGTCAGTCATTTCTCTGCTGTCCATGTTAGCATGGTTACATTGCAGTATTATATTATCATTTGGTATTGTGTGACTACCTCAACTGTGAGGATGACGCATTGGATAGGATGAGTGACACACTGAATTGGGTAGTGTTTGTGGCATTATGTCTGCTTGGAGAGGGCCAGAATCCATGTGTCTTTGGTGTCACCCTTGGCCTACTTCACTACCCCCACCCTGTGAGAATGATGATGATTGTGCCATGGGCTTTGTTCATTTGGATTTGACTTAGGGTTTCATATATGTCTGATGGATAGGTATGAGGCTGACAGTATCCAGGTAGGGTATCTTCTTACACATTTGTTTGTGTAGTATAGGTTCCACGCTTACCTTGACATTACTGCAGTTATGAGTTATGTGCTTCAGGACAGTCTCTGATCCTATCCATACACAGACATTATATGAGTAAGTAACATTTGTGGACATCGGATGGCATCACTTTTGATGTATGTATGTGCTTAGGTTGTTATGTGTGTTCCTTTGCTGGTGAGTGTGCATACTGTCATTTGCCTCTTAGTTGCTGGGTGTTTGTGCTGACCTTTGAGTCTTAGGTGGTGAGTGTGTGTACTATCCTTTGCCTCTTAGTCAGGGCAAGGGTATATTGTGCATGCCTATGCCTGCCAGCTACCTCTGCAGCTGGATGTTCTCCCTCAGAATCCTCATCTGTATGTGTGGGAGGTGCTGCCCCTGCCCGTGGTCCAGAAATGTGTCGTCCAAAGCCTTGGTGTCCCTGTTGCAGCTGCTTCCTCAAGTTGATATTGTGCACGGTTTACTATTGGAAATGCGAACATCACTCGGTCGACAGTCGTATGGTCGAACGCATAAGGTCGGAAACACAGATGTCGAAGACATTATAATCAATCGAGGAACGGTTTTAACATGGGTCGAGGTAGGTGTATAGTATTATTCCCTACTACAAACATCTTCCCTACCTCGACCCATGTTAAAACCGTTCCTCGATTGATTATAATGTCTTTGACATCTGTGTTTCCAACCTTATTCGTTCGACCATACGACTGTCGACCGAGTGATGTTCGCATTTCCAATAGTAAACCATAGTGCACATTGCACAGACTGTGAGAATTGCCCTTAATTTGTCCTGACAGCGGAAATATGACTTCAGCATGCCAAACACATGGTCTATGATGTTTCTAGCTTGGGCATTTTTGTATACTTCTTTTGTGGGTCTGTGTGCATTTCTGCTGGGTGTCATGAGCAATGGCTCCAGTGCATAACCTACACTACCCAGTGGATCACCTTGTGGAACATTACCCCTAGCAAACCTTGTGTACAGGCAAGAGGTGTGGCATATGTATGAGTCATGGTAACTGCTTGGACTGCCTGAACAGACATTGAGGCTGATCCCTTGGGCATTATAGACAACCTGGCAATTGACTTAGTGGAACCTCCTTCTGTTAATGCATGTCCCTCCCGTTCACCGGTGGGGGGGGGCTTTTATTTCTATGTCAGTCCAGTCTATGGCTCCTAAGACTTCAGGGGAGTTTGCTACAGCATAGAATTCTTGCATTCTTCTTGCTGTCTCCTCTGATCTTCATGGAAAATAGATGTACTTCCTTGCATGTGGTAGTATGCATTAAGTTACTGGTGAAATATTCTGGAAGCTGAGGCCTATGACACCCTTAGTATATCCCCTGTGGGTCTCTGGAATGTACCAGTAATATACTTAATGTTATATATACCTTAGTTTCCACTGGTGTAAGTTCTCCTCGATTTTCCCTATATCTGAGGTGGGGGTGATAGAGGTTGCAGAGATCCTATAGTGTTTCCCTATCAACCCTGTATCACTCTACTATTTCAATATCATGCAGTCTATGACATGTTAAATGGGGAGTGAGCACCCTTATTCTCCTTAGCTGAGGTCTACCAGCAGCATCAGCAGCCTAACTTTGAGTCTGTTACACATACACATGCAAGAGAGCAGCAGCAGACTCTAACATTCCTATTTTTTCTAAGTGTGATGGTGGCTGTATTTCACTAGTTTTTGGTGTTCATAGCAAGGGGATACATCATCTCTGCACAGTTACTTTATAGCTTCCTGAATGGCACTGCCATATTGGATTGGTTCATTAGCATGTAATTCAGCTGATTCTGCTTTCGTTAGCATACTCTGCTGTTTACCTTTGTTTGGTGACTCAACACGTCATGTAGAGTTGCTTAATGAATACAAAATTAAGTGCTATCATGTGTGCATTGATAGCAGTGCAAAACATAAATATTTATGAATCTGGCCCTTGATAGTAATCAGTGTTAGCAGGATATAAAATGTTATGAATTGGGGTAGAATGGGTTGGTGGAACATAAAACTATATACTTAGACTAATACCACCTGGGAAATGAACCTGTGACTAAAAAGAAGGCTGCTAATGCTAAATGCTTTTTACTAACTGTTAACACTACTAGATAACTACCATTATGAGATTTTAAGTGGAGGTGTAACCATTTCAGTATGACTGGAGATGTAATTATGACAAACCTGTATGTGTTGAACATTCACCTGCTATATTATTGGAGTTGTATGTTCAAGCCAGTATTAACTTTTGAAAAACAATGTCATGAGCATTGATTGGCATGAGGTGATTAATACATGTTCTGACAATTGCCATACATATTGTACATGACATATTGTCCTAGAAAACTAATATGTGTTAACTCATATTTTTATCAAACTACTATTGTGTACATTATACATAGTCAAGTGTAGTTGAAATTAAATTAACATTGATTATTGTTATGGTTAACATGCTGGGCACATGTTACAGTGGTCTTATTTAGCAATCATTTCACAGAGTTGTATTGCAAATATACTTTTTGAAATTGTCAGTTGTACTTCATGTTCAGTTCCTAATACACATTGTGTGATGCTACTTATTTTGCCCCTCTAAGTAAAATTATCAGTAAACTAGATTTGAATCTTGTACTGTGTCAGCTGTTTTTTTTCAAACTTAGTACATTAACACCTTGAGGCACCGAGAAAGTTAGATGACAGGTGTATTTTCTTCAGTCAGTGCTATTCATAGTGCTGACCGAAGTAGAACAGCACCAGTCTCCTTTGTCGTACTGATGGCATGTGGTGTGTAAAGGACAAAAAAAATTAAACTGTCTTTTTCTGATATTTTCTAAATGGCATTATCATGACACATTTGAGATAATGTACACTATTTGCTGCACACACACACACACACACACACACACACACACATATATATATATATATATATATATATATATATATATATATATATATGTGTGTGTGTGTGTGTGTGTGTGTATTATGAAGCAAAGAAGGTATAGAGTACATAAACTCAAACTGTGACATTGTATTACTTAACATTAAGGGTCCAAGATAAGAAATTTCTCACATTTGTCTTTTGTAGTTTCTCAGTAGATGTCTGGATGAATGGGTTATTTGCAACAGTTAATCTAGTAATTGCTATCAGAATAGTAATGAATATTTGCAATACAAAAGTGTTTTCTTCTCATTTTTAGTGAGAAGTATTTTCTTTTTATGCATTTCCAAAATGAATGCAATGCAGCTTACATTTATTTAGAAAATTTCCGTTTCTATATTTGACTGCTATATACTTGATATGAATTATTGATAACTTTTTACTTAGAGGCAGAGTTAGGTTGTAAGCATGTATTCTTAAACATGTTATGAAAGTTATTTCCTAAGTCAGTCAGTGTAATCTTCAGACTTTTTGCTAAATCTAGTCTCCCTGACACACCCTCAGTAAGTGTACATCAAAGTGGCAGGAATGTGAAACACATAATTATTCCTGTATTACTTCTAATCATTCACACTTGCAAGCCTTTTTCAAGCCTCACTCTCAATGTTCATTCTTGTAATGCTAGGGGGCATGGCATTGTGTAGGACCTCACACTATGTCTAGCTGCCCAGTACCTCAAGCAAATTGAGTGATTAATAAATGTTAATGTGTTGACACCTGATTTACATGTTCACAGTGTCCACATGGATTAATCTTCACTATAAAAGCACATCTTGGTGCTAAGGCACTTGTAGCATAGCAGAGGAGACTGCTTGGATTCACTGAGTTGACATACTGTTGTTTGACTGCTACAATTACATTACTTTTTGGACTTTCACACATATCCTGTTAGGTATATGATGTTTCTTTACACATAAATAATTTAAACAGTTGTGATGGCTTCAGGGGCGGCCCGTGCTATTGGACTGCCGGACTGCAGCCCCCCCAGCTGTAAAATAAAGAAAATAAAAGAAAAATAAATGATAAAAAAAATGTCACGGACTTTCACGCATGCGCACTAGTCCGGACTGCTTCTGAGACAGTCTGGAGCATGCGCAGACTGTTTCAGTGGCAGTCCGGACTGGGAAACATGTAAGAGCAGAGCTCCCAGAAGTGTATGCAGTTTTAACTGCATAGACTGTCACTGGGAACAGATCAGACTCGGACTGCGATGTTGGCAGGCTGGAGTCTCGTCGGGGATCACGTGTGGTGGATGTGCTCCAGGAGTCTCATCGGGGATCTCACATATGTGCACGAACACACCAGCGATGGATTTAATGGCCCAGCTATATGGATCACAGACAGCTATGGAAGGTAAGGGTGATGGGATCTACATCACACTATGGAAGGGGTGTGTGTGTGTGTGTGTGTGTGTGTGTGTGTAAATGCCCCAATTGTTATATACTGGTGGCTAGAACAAACTCATGGTGGTGTGGTAGGAAATACCTCAGTCTTGAACCCTGTACCTTGTATGCAGGTGTTAAGGACCTGAATTCCCTACCCACCACCATTTGTAAAAAATTGCAGATTTTTGCCTCATATTTGATCTGATCTGCTCCTCATAATATCTGTGGCTTCTAAATGTTGCAATGCTTGATATTTGATGGTGCAGTGGTAGCATTGTTACCTCACAGCTGCAGGTTCTCAGGTTTGATTCTTGGCTGGGTTGCCTTCTGTGTGGGGCCTGCATCTTCTCCCTGTGTTTGTGTGGGTTTGCTTTTGTGTCCTCCTCCCATGTTACAAAGACATGTCTCCATTATTTCTTCCTGGGCCTCTGCTGAAAATTGTTTTTTTGTTCTAAGTCAGACTGTCCTGATTAACAAATGTTAAATAAAATTGACAGGCATTTGAATTTCAGACTTCAGGTTTCTGAATGTGTAATTCCTTACATATTTAATGGTGCAGTTGTAGCATTGTTGCCTCACAGCTATAGGTTTTCTGGTTTGCTTCTTGGCTGGGGTGCCTTCTGTGTGGACTCTGCATCTCATCCCTGTGTTTGTGTGGATTTGCTCTGGTGTCCTGCCATTTTACAAAGATGTGTCTGCAGTATTTCTCCCTGGGCCTCTGCTGAAAATTGTTTTTGTTCCGTCAGAAGTAAAATTGACAGGCATTTGAATTTCAGACTTCATATTCTTCAGAAAATACATAGTAACACAACCTTTTATTCTAGCAATTTTCTAAGTTTATAAGATGAATATTTGAAATTTGTCCTTATTTTTGGGACTGTATTACCCCATTATTGGCTTTGTCCAGGTTTTTTGTGCTAAGGTTGACACCTATGGCAAGAACTGAATTCACTGAATATGTTTGGGGGTTGTATTCCCTCATTACTGGGTTTGTCCAGGTGTTTTGTGCTAAGAGGTTGACAGCTATGGTGAGAACTGCATTCTTTAAATGATAGCCATTTAAGTTTCAGTCTTCCGCTCTTTTACAAAGCAGCTGATTTGGCGTAGTGGTATGTTGCTCTGACTGTTTTGCACAGGGACCTTGGCAGTAAAATGCATGGTGGTAACACAGCATTTTTCTTTCACAAAGCAGGTGATTTGGCATAGTGGTATGTTGCTCTGACTGTTTTTCACAGGGACATTGGTAGTAAAATGCATGGTAGTAACACAGCATTTTTCTTTCACAAAGCAGCTGATTTGGCATAGTGGTATGTTGCTCTGACTCTTTTGCACAGGGACCTTGGCAGTAAAATTTATGGTGGTAACACAGCATTTTATTCTAGCAACTTTCCAAGATTATACAAGCAATATTTAATGTGTCCCTGGTTTTTGGGCTTTTGACCCCCCCCCAATAAATTTGGCTTCTTCCAGATTTCTTGTGCTGCGAAGTTGAGATGCAGTTGAGTATTGAGTAGATTTTACAAGGAGCTGAGAGCTGCAGTGGAAGAGACGTTTAGTGCTGCTTATGCTAAATCAGCTTGCATTGTTAATAGCACAACAGGTTGTGTACTTGCTTTTGATGCAGAAGGTTGTTGGTTCTACTCCCACAAGGGGTGAATGCTGCCGTACTGAAAAAGTTAAGATACTACCTATGAGCCTGTTATCAGTTTGCTATCCATTTCCTATTGCAATATTACTAGCTTATCATTTTTAATGTAATATACGCAATTTATTCCTCAGGAGCATCAGACACTATTTTCGATGAATCCATGAAATATAAAGGTGTTTGCTAGCAGCAACCTCTTCATTAGTTACAGGTTTATTTAATGTGGAATTATTTAGATGACTTTTTTACTTCTTCAGAGATTGTGCATATTTACTGATAATAGTGGACTGTATAATTGTGTATATTTACTGATAATGGTGGACTGTAGAATTGTGCATATTTACTGATAATGGTAGACTGTACAAGTCTGAGTAGACTTTTTTGATGGAAATGTTCTGAACTGGGCAGTTTTGTCATTACGGGTGTATGCATTTTGTTTCATTGTTTACTGGAAAGATGTTCTGAATTGGGCAGTTCTGCCACTGGTAAAATGTATTTTCTTTGAATGTGGGTTTCAATGCTGTTTCAATGTATGTGAGTTTCAAGGGCAGAGAAGTTTTAATGCTAGTTTGTTTAGCAGATGTCTTAGTGTTTGTGCTGTAAAATGCAAAATAAAACTTTCAAATGAAGTCCAAATCATCATAGAAGTAAATCAGTATGTACATTGGTGTTTATGGTACGGAGTGAAATAGCCAAGTAATGGATCATTGGAATGGCTGCAGGGGGAGGCTCCATTCGACCATGATTTTGTGAGGGGGGAAGGGCAGCAAACTTAAAGACAGCCCCAGCTGAACTATACCTCCCAACTATCCAGATATACAAAGAATGAATCGATTTTTACTTCTTATTTTTGGTTTGTTCCTCATAAAAATCGTGTTTTTCTGGCAAATCATTTAGGAATGAAGTCACTAAATAATGACACACTGAGTTTCAGACTTCATAACTTTCAGAAAAATGCATGCTAAAGTAAGACCTGTTGTTCTATCAACTGTCTCACTTTATACAAGAGCAATTTTTAGTACTGTTTATATGTTCCCCCAATATATTTGGCCTTGTCCAGATTTATTGCATTAACAGGTTGAGAGGTACATGCAAATAAATTGCTTTATAGAATTAGGCATAGCCAAACCTCTCAACTGTCCCTGATTTTGGCTCAAAATGTTGCTCTTCCCCCTAATAATCCCTCCGCAAAATAGCAATTTTGGAAGAAAAAATGGAGGGTTTATAATTAAGAAATAACTGTAATAATCAGAGTTATAGATTACTTTTATTTCAGAAATTCATGTAGATTATTTTATTTTGTCAGCTGCTCAAGTTAGCAGTACTAATATTAAAGTGTCCCTTCTTTGACAGGTTCCCAGCTGTATTGTGTGGCTATTTTATATTTTTACATCACATTTTTGGTCCATTTTTCATAAAATTGTATTTTCTTTTGGCAAATTAGTGACAAATCATTAAAGACTGAAGTTAGAAAATAATGACAGACATTTGAGTTTCAGATTTCATACCATTCAGAAAATGCATACTAATGCAAGACATATTCTATTATCTTTCTAAGTTTATAAGAGCAATATTTAAAAATTGTCCTTATTTTTGGGCCTTTGTCCCACTTCTTTGTATGGCTTTGTCCATTTCTTGCTCTGAGGTTGAGAGGTATGACAAATGTGTCAGGGCCAGAGACATTTCAAATTGTGACATACTTGTTGCACCCCACTCCTCCATGCAGTGACTCTGGATGTGTCGAAGCAAGGCAAGGAGTAGTTATGCAGTGTAAATGTACAGAGTATCCCCCCCCCATCCAAGGTAGACACAAGTACTATGGTGGCTTTTCATCTGTCCTTGATTTTTGCAGAATGGTCTGGTTTCTGTCATATTTTCTGTACTGTTGATTTATGCTTATTACTCAAAGTGCCTGTTGCTCTGTGTTTAAGTAGCAATACTTTAATGACCATCAGGTAAGCTTTGCTGAGATCGTAAGATGCAAGTAAGCTTTAATGAGCATACTGTTAAAGAATTGCCAGCATTGAAAGCCTTAGACTCTCATAATGACGGTTTGGCACCCAGGGCAGTATATTTAGTTAGTTTTTGTGGTTTTGAGCATAGCTCCTCCCCATTCTAGTTGGCCACACCCCTTCCTATTGACCCCAACCATTCAGCTGTTTCCTGCAGCCTCCCCTTTGATTTGAAGTCACCAGCCGCCACTGGATGGCTTATATTTCTGATAACATTGCATGATGCATGCAGTTTGCCCATTAGTGTTGTTATACAAGGCATTGCAGTTGTTTTGTATCATATCATATCCTCACCTAACGTTTCATGCCTTTATGCTACATTTCTCTGAGAATGTTGGGACATGAGCAAAAATTGCTATATAACTAGTAGCAATGTCAAGGTTACATTTTAGACCAACAGCTGTGTTAAGCTGTTACATATGTCTGACTTCAATAAAGCTTATTCCAAACAGTAACATTTAAAATTCCTATGCCTTGATTTATTGTTAGCACTACTATCTGTTACAGATTTACACATTTTTTCATCCTTACCAAGTTTGTCATTGCTTTTTTAATTTATGGTGGGTGGTGTGGGAGGAGGGGCTTTATACTAATTATTACATGTGTGTATTCCTATGGAGCAGTAAGCTAATTTCTGTTAATGTTATTTTCATATATTCATATCTGTTTTGTTGCCAGTCACTTTGCTTATTTTAATGGAACATATTTTTCTGAATTTTCATTGCATAGAGGGATATGACTCCAAAGAAATCTGGGCCACATAAACATGCATTCTCAAATGCTAAGAATGGGTGATAGTGCAGGAACTTCATCAACATGGATCAAGCCTATTAGAGAAAGTTTTTGCTGACAAGCCCCACTGTGACTGTATCTAATGGCAGGCGGTTGATTATGTCAATGCTGGGGGTCACTATGGCTGTTATTATGACACTATCAGACATCAGGCCAGTGACATGATCACCAAGGCCAAGAAAAGAGCCAGCACTATGCCACAGGATGGTGGGTTATTGACAGTGGTCCTGCTACTGAAATACCCGTCAATGAGATGGAGGAGTTCCTGTCCACTGTAAGGGATGCAGGCAGCTCTTCAGGGGTTCCCAGTTTAGTGCTTGAAATAAGTGATGAAGTTGATAGAGTGATATCCTTTCCTGTTAATGTACCTCCTTCCCTGTTCACCAGGTGGGGCTTTTATTTCTATCTGTACGTAGTCAATGGCCCCTGAACCTCAGGAAAGTGTTCTATGGCATGGAAATGTTGTATGGTTGTTGCTTTGTTCTCTGGGGTACATGGAAATTAAATATGATCCCTAAAATGTTGCTGGATTGCATTTAGAAATTGATGTAATATTCTTGAGGCTTTGGTCTGTGATACCCCTAATATATTCCCTGTGGGTCTCTGAAAATTGTAGCTAATATACATAATGCTACACATATCTTGTTTTCCACTGGAATGGGTGCTCCATGATTTCATCAGGGCCTCGGATGAGGGTGGCTGAGGTTGCTTACCTCCTGTAGGTATCCCTGTCCAGCCTGCATCATTCTACAATTTCTATATCATGAAGTCCATGATAAGTGGAACATTGTCTAAACACTCTTCTTCTTCTGGGCAGATGTCTGGCATCAGCAGCAGCAGTTGCACCTTGTATTAAAGCCACTTGCACATGGGGTTACTGATAGCAGCAGCAACCCCTGACATTTTTTTTCTAAATGTGTTTGTGGTTGCATTCTAAAGAGTATTGGAATCAAGGCCAAAAGGGTGTGCTAAGTGTACATGATCACTTTATAAGTTCTTGAATTGCTCAGCCATGTTGAATTGCTTAATTTGCATGTATTTCACCTACTTGTGCCATCATAAGCATATTCTGCCACTTATCTTTGTTTTGTGGCTGTGCACATCACGTAGATCTATTTACTGAATACCAAAAAGCATGCTTCCCTCTGCATGACTCACACGCTCTCTTTTCATGAAGTGTATGCATTTGTGAATCTGGTCTAATAACTTCTACACATTTATGTTTTGTACATTGTATCATAGTTGCTGCTGTCCTTTACTCTGGTGCCTCAATGAAATGATGTGGAAAAAGAGCAAAAAAGTGGTAATTCATTTGATATATATATGTGTGTGTGTGTGTGTGTGTGTGTGTGTGTGTGTGTGTGTGTGTGTGTGTGTGTGTGTGTGTGTGTGTGTGTCTGTCTGTGTGTGTATGTGTGTGTGTGGGGGGTTGAGTGTAATCATATTATATAAAAGTATTGACTAATCAGTATTTTGTAACATATTGATAATGAAAAATGTGCATGTTCTTTTAAATACTTGATAATGAGTGTAGCATGGGAATATTATTGCAGAGGTTACCACTCAAAGTATTGGCAAAATCAAAGTTATACTATGGAAGGATTTTAGTCCTGTCCCTCCTGTTGTGCAACCGCAAAGCTGATATAACTATCTATCTATCTATCTATCTATCTATCTATCTATCTATCTATCTATCTATCTATCTATCTATCTATCTATCTATGTGGGTCTACTTCTACTTCAAAATTGCACTTAACCTAAACTTACTTTACCAAAATGACATCACCAAACTTTGAATAAACAGAAGCTTCACATTACTGCATTCTTTTTTTACAGGGAGACACTTGGCCAACATGGAGAAATTTACCCTTTTTCCCACAATAGTGTCATCTTGGAGTTGGTATATTTAGTTGGGAGGTGTGGGAGGTGCAGTCTCCCACATTGGGGGGTGTAGGGGTGCACCGCCCGGGTGGGTTTGACATACTGCGGTGTGTTTTTACATTGAATGTTGACCAAGTGCCTGCATTTCCTGTAAAAAAATGCAGTAATGTGAAGCTATGGTTTATTCAAAGTTCAGTGATGTTGTCTCAGTAAAGTACATTTTGAAGTAGATCCATATATGCATCTATATCTATATATATATATATATATATATATATATATATATATATATATATATATATATATATATATATACTGTATATGTATATATGTATATATATATATATATATATATATATATATATATATATATATATATATATACTGTATAAGGATGATAGGTGCACTTTATATATAGATATTTAAACATTCAGCTATAAAATACATGTTTATGGGTATGTTTGGATATATTTGTTTATACTATACATGCAATATTGGATATGGTTTCTAATGTGTTTGTGGAACACATTTTTTCTATTCATTTGTTATGAATTGTATTTACAAGCATTCATTTTAGGAAATAGCTTTAATGTGATGCCTTCTGTGTCATATATAATTAGACTGAAAAACAGTGCGTGGGCTTTTTGCTTATTAGAGTTAGACAGGTATTTTAGCTTTACTACAGCTTTAATGTGGTGTCACTTGTTTACATGCATAATGAACCTATTTAATAGTGTGCTGGCTCTTTACTCTTTATAGATAGATATATATAGATATATATATATATATATATATATATATATTATATATATGATACACACACGTGTGTATGTGGATCTACTTCAGTAGATCGAATATATTACAAGTTCGAAACAAATATGGCCGAGATCATATGTTCAAACTTGTAATAGTTTGAACACTGAAGTAAAAAAACAAAAAACAAAAAAAAAAACAAAATTAAACTGCTACGCCCCCCTGCACCTCCCACATCCCCCTTACTTAAATATACCAACTCCAAGATTGCACTACATTGTGGAAAAGGGAAATCTTCCCATTCTGCACTGTATGCGGATCTCCATTCATTCCATTCGGACTTTTAAATGTTCAATGTTATGGTCTCAGCCATATCGTCTTCGAACATTTAAAAATTCAATCTACTGAAGGGGACCCGCATATATATATATATATATATATATATATATATATAAATCCATATCAGTTGATCAAGTTTTTAGAAACTTGTAATTCATATGGTTCAGACCATATGATCGAGTTTTTGAAAACTTAAAGCTTTTGAATGGAGATCATGGTAAAGCAAGGATTGGGAAATTTACCCTTTTCTTCACTGAAGTGTGATCTTCGAGTTGGTATATATAATTTGCAGGGGGTGTTGGATTTGCAGAGGAGCTTGCCTCTTGCATAAATGTAAAAAAAGTAGATTTTTGTTGGTTGTTTTTTTTGATGTTCGAGTTTTTGGAAAGTTGATCATACAGTCTTGTCAGTATGAATTTCGAGTTTCTGAAAACTCTATCATCTGTCATAGATCCATATATATAATTATAGAAACACAGTCCTTACAGAAACAGATGCTTGGTGCCAGAGCCATGGGCTCAAGCTTAATGCCAAGAAATGTATAGTTATCCCCTTTGGGAAAAAACATGTACCCATGAATAACCACATAGGTGGCAGTACACTAAACACTGAAAGTGTGATGAGAGACCTAGGGACACAGGTGGACAGTGGTCTCACCTTCGATAACCATATCTCCACAACAGTCAGGAAATCCTTCTATGTGGCACACCTCATCACTAAGAGCTTTTCATCTAGAAAAAAGGAGGTCATTGTCTCACTGTACTCATCCCTCATTAGACCAATTATACAGTACAATGCCCCGTTTGATATGTACCTGACAAGACATCTGCAACAGCTGGAAAAGCCGCACAAATACCTCACTAAAAGAATCACATGCCTAAAGCAGATGCCCTATACTGACCGTCTAAAAAAACTCCAGCTATACTCTGTGGCATATCGTCTACTCAGAGGCAATCTCTGCTTAACATACAAGGCCATGTCAAACCCTGAGCTGTTGGACATGCTCCACTTAAAGAATTCCCAATCCCTCAGAGCCACATGCTCCAGGGATCTAAGCTTTGTCATCACAATGAACAAAACATGCTGAAGGGATAGGTTCCTGACCCAGAGACTCCCCATACCCTGGAATAGACTGCCCATACATGTCAAGCAGAGCGCCTCCTTGGCGCTCTTCAAAAGGAACCTTGACAATTGGATGGGAGATAGGAAATTTACCCCGGGGATCGTGTCAATCGCCCTGCAAGACAGGGGTCCTGGAAAGTAAATATTGTGAGAAGAAATATCCAGGGAATTGTTATGGTTAGGCTTGTATAGGCCCTTGGGCCGATAGCCTAGTACCAACCTATGAACCTATGAACCTATGTGTGTGTGTGTGTGTGTGTGTGTGTGTGTGTGTGTGTGTGTGTGTGTGTGTGTGTGTGTGTGTGTGTTATAAAGTAAAGTGCAACTTATTTACAATGAAAAAGTCAAAGCAAAGTTAATTTTAATTTTAAAAGATATGCTTTTGCTTAACACATTGCCAATTACTTACACCTCAACTTTTAAACTCTGTCAATGGAAAGCAATGCTCCTTCAATTTCAAAAGCTTGGTATTGCAGCTCAGGTCAAGATGCCTTTCAATCCCAAATAAAGTGACAGTAAAGCTTCTGGAACTCCTTAATTAAACCTTAATCTTCATTTATAAATCCACTGTAAGGATCCAGGATCTCCTTGGGTAGATCGTCAGCACTCCCATCAGTCCTTTTCTACAGCTTCTTCAGGTCAGGACCCATCAAATGTCTCCAACCTTGTTCTCAAAATCCCTCTCTGAGAGAAGCAAATATCTCTGACTTTGTTTGCTACAATGCCAATTGTTAAGAAGAGCTTTTCCTGGTTACTCATATTAAATTGTGGTGCTACAAGTTTTCACTTTCATAATATACAGACTGTACATACAACTATCAAGGTTTAATACAAGCTGATATATATATATATATATATATATATATATATATATATATATATATATATATATATATGGGTTTATATTATAACATTGAAGTAGTAAAATGTCGAATGTTATAATATCGAACCCAAAACAGCGAACGCTGAAAATAGCGAAGCTGCAGAACTTCAAATTCTTTCCTAGGGAAAGAATTTGGTGGTCTGTTTCTGCTGCTTCACTATTTTCTCCACTGTTGTGCAAAGGTTACGGACCGTGTTAAGGTAAGTGTGCGAACAGACCGGGTTAAAGTGAGTATGGGAATGGGATAGTTAGGGACCTTAGGGTTAGAGAGCAGGTAAGGTGAGTGTGTGATAGTTAGGGGCCTTAGGGTTAGGGAGTGGGTAAGGTGAGTGTGTGATAGTTAGGGACCTTAAGGTTAGGGAGCGGGTAAGGTGAATGTGCGATAGTTAGTGACCTTAGGGTTAGGGTGCCGGTAAGGTGAGTGTGCGATAGGTACTGACCTTAGGGTTAGGGTTTGGGTTAAGGTAAGTGGATAGATAGTAGTGTATGTACGGTTTAGTGTAGGGTTAGAAGTAGGATTTTAAGTGTATATGTGTGGATTACTTTTTTTGGTGTGCTTGTGTTGTGTGTGTGTGTCTCGGAACAGCAAATTTTTCCCTGGAAAAAAATTTGCTGTTCTGAGCTTTCGATTATATCACATTTCGACATTCCAGGTTCGAGCTTATGGTGTTCGATATTTTGTGATTTCGATTATGTAATATGCACCATATATATATATATATATATATATATATATATATATATATATATATATATAGGTTTACTATCATATGTTCGAATTCACTGCGTTTGAATGTTCAGATATCCGAAAAACATGTTAGAAAATCAGAATACCAAACACAGTAAATTCTGAACTAAGCATTTCAGTAAAGTCGAATGTTGAACATGTCAATTTTAAAGAAATGCTCACATTTGCTCAGCATTAAAACACACAGGGGCAAGCCCCCCTGCACCTCCCACACCCCCCTACTTATATATACAAACTCTGAGATAGCACTATAGTAAAGGAAAGGGTATATTTCCCAATCTCCACTTTAGTGAGATCTGTACCACAATGTCGAACCTTGTAATAGCGAACGTTCGCTATTACAAGGTTCGACATTGTGATGCTCACATTTTCAGATATGCAAATTAGGTTTCGCACATATGTCATTTCGAACGCAGTGAATTTGAATATATGATAGTAAACCATATATATATATATATATATATATATAACTATCTATATATATATATATATATATATCTATATATATATATATATATATATATATATATACATACATATATATATATGTATATATATATATATATATATATATATATATATATATATATATATATATATATATATAATTGAAAAATCCACCCAAAATGCACGATGAACACAGAAAAAATCCAATGCGCCCTGAGGAAGCAAGACCCTTACACAAATGTTGACGTGTAAAAAGTTCAAGCCAGCAATTAACAAAAAACGCTTGCTTCTAATTATAGACGCCAATGCAATACATAGAACGTCAAGCAATGTCAATGTGGAGAAGCCAAAAAAGCTTCCTTCCTGTTGCAAGCGTAAATACAGTATAACAAATGCCAAACAATGTTAGCGTGTGAAAAGTTCAGATCAGCAATTACCACGGAAACACTTACTCCTTGTTGTGGACTTCAATGCAGTACACAAAAACGCCAAGTAATGTCAATGTAATGTAGCTAAAAAAGCTTACTTCCTTTGAAGTCTGCCAAAGGACGCTGTTGCTGGACCAATGTAACAATACCACAGTATTCAGTAGCACAAGGCAATCCAAGGATATCATCCAATTCAGAACAAATAAACCATTCGGTTCAAGAATAAAGGTGAAGATCTTTTATTTCAGTGAGCGCTTTCGCGGCATATAAACGCCGCTTCATCAGACAAACAGTTTGTGGCTGATTAACAACAGTTTAAATATACGAGCTAATCGTTTCAGCCAATCACCAACCACTCTATCTAAAATTACGTAATGATCAATTAATTAGATGAAAATAGAGAATGACATTAACAAACATTACTATCACCTAACAAAACAATAAAAATGGAATAAATCCATATATCTTAAGAATACATACATTCTAAAATCAATTTAAACCTGTGTGTAGATGTCATATTGCTAAAATTCAGTTACTATCTTAACGTAAAAATATATAACAATATATAGCAAAATATAACAATATATAACAATCAAAATAAGGCATCTACAAATACCACTGTCGTTGTGATAATATTAAAATACATTACTTAACACGTCACTAAGTACAACCTACTGCTTGTAGGGTGTATGTGGAAACATAAAACAAACCTACGTTGCTATAAACGAAAATGCATAAAAAATACTTCTGTTCTAACCCTAAAAGCAAACAGCAACATATACAATGCAATAAATGATGTCTGATAATAATACAATGTTCCATTAAAGCCAATCTATGGTTGAATAATTAAAATTATATATGGCAAATAATAAAAATATATTTGCTGATGCCCTAGAAATTAGATCTATACCTACATAAAACTGAAACACAGAAATCTGTATGAAATGTAATCCAGGGGAGTGATGTGAATGGACAAAATCAAAGCCTGATTAAAATGACAAGGTGTATGACAACAGTAGAAGAAGATAAAATAAGAAGATATGTATATATATATATATATATATATATATATATATATATATATATGTATAGGCAGATGTAAGAAATGTATATATGTGTGATGGTACAAAAACTAGTCAAAACAACAAGAGTATTATCTAAGTGTTCGACCTTTAAGATGTGGCTTAATAGACAGAATTTCATTAAGCCCTTTTCCCCTATGGGCTCCCAATCTACATATCCATCTAAGTTCTGCTTCTTCTGTTTGATTGACTATGTCTCCCATTCTAATACCCACTTCCAAAACCTGTAATACTTGAAACAAAAAAGTATGATGGTCACCTTCATTCATAGTGTGTTTAGCCAACGCACTGTAGTCCTGTAACCTATTCAAACAATAATTATGATCGCGTATGTGCTCTCTGAGGGACCTGTTGGTCTTCCCTACATAGAACGAGAAACATCGTGTACAAGATGCCACGTACACGACGTTCCTAGTGGCACAATCGCTATCACAATTAATGGTCCATAGGTGACGTGTCCCTGGATGTCTAAAATAATGAGACTCGTCAATATGACAACACTGTTGGCACTTGCCACATTTCTTCGTTCTTTCAAAGCCCGTTCTGTGTTTAAAAACTTGGGGTTTACAAAGATGTTTCTTGAGATTGTCCATATTGCTGAAAGTAAATGATGGTACCTGACCCACCAAATCAGCTATCTTATCATCAGCGGCCAATATATTCCAATTTCTCCTTATAGCCTTTTGGACAATATCTAATTTTCCCCCAAAGGGTAGAATGATATTAATCAAACTGTGGTTCATATCGACTTTTTTATCCCCGCTACCACACTCAAAATCAGAAAAGTATGGTTTAGCCTTTGTCTTAGATGATCCATTTGAGTATATGCTCTGTCTATTTCAATCTGAGAATATCCTCTGGTTAACAACCCTTCACATAAACCAACAAGGCCCGTTTTGTAATCTGTGTGTTCAGTAGATAAACGAGATACACGCATAGCCTGTCCCTTAATTATGTTGTTAAACACATGAGGGGCATGCATACTTTCCCTATGTAAAAAGGACGGTTTATAGCACGACTTCCGATGGATCTTAGTGTTGATACCTTTGTTAACCTTGTATATAGTAACATCTAAGAAATCAATGTGAGTATGTGAAAAGTTCATCGTAAACTTTAAATAATGGCTAGAAGTGTTAATATGTTCAAAAATATCTGCAATGTCTCAATCGATCCCTTCCAAAGGAAAAAAAGATCATCCACAAATCTTTTGTAGAGTATAATATCAGGATGGTGGATGATATGTGCTTCTTCAAAGGTCGCCATGACAATATTAGCATAGCTGTTAGCACAGCTAGTGCCCATGGCGACCCCTTTATTTTGTTTATAGCAAGTATCTCGATAGATAAAGACATTGTTTTCTAGAACAATTTCCAACAAAACCTCTTAATGTGTGGTTAGAAGGAAAATACAACTTGACAGAGTTGAGCTACATAATCCGGTAGAGGCCCCTTTTCCTATTCGTCTCAATCGGAAACGCTCCATCGAGAGCGATACCAGCAGAGGGGCCAAGAAGAAAGATCTTCCATCAGTTCAACAACAGACTCTGCAAAAATTCTGGAATTGAACCCCCTTGTTCATAACATCTCCAGTTATTCTTTATCTGAACCTGAATTTCAGGTATTAAATAAAGGTATGTCCTTTATTCCTTCTTCAAACTTGGACATAAGCCAGATTATTATAGCCATTAGGTTATTTGCAAGAAATGTGTGCTTGAAATTATTTTTTAATGACAGTCAACAACAGACCGCTCAGCCAATTAAAAAGAAAAGTCTATTTATGCCACCTACATCTTCCAACGTTGACATCTTTATACAAGCTGTAGAGAAAGACCTATATAATTGGTTTGATACCTACAGTTTGAATTCTAACACTAATCTAACTAAAGCCCAGGTAGAAGCATTGAATAGACTTAAAAATAACAACCAAATAATTATACGCTCGGCTGATAAAGGCGGTCCAGTTGTGGTGCTGGATGCTATATACTATCACAATGAAATGTTATGTTTATTGAATGATGAAGCTTATGAGAAAGTATCATTCGATGTAGTACATACTATGAAAGAATGTATTGATAGGAGTCTAGTGGATTGTAGGAATTCAGATTTGATTAATGATGACCTCTTTCAGTATATGACAGTGGACTTTCCACTAATTCCTACTATTTCGGGCCTTCCCAAGATACATAAGAATGCCACAAAACCAGCAATGCGGCCCATTGCGGCAGGTTCAGGATGGCTGACCGAACCGATCTCTATGTTTTTAGAACATGAATTAAGAGGTTTTGTTAGGTCCTCTAGTTTTATACTAAGAGATACTGAGCATTTTCTAAGGCAGCTCTATATATGTACGTCAGCCATTAATTTGGATGACATTGATAGGTATGTACTTGTGACCATGGATGTTGTCTCATTGTTCACGTGCATACCTAACAATGAGGGAATTAATGCTTTACAAAGGTTTTTGACCAAGCACTCAGATTATACATCACCAAGGATTGAGTTCATTTTATTATTGATGGAAATTGTTCTAGAAAACAATGTCTTTATCTATCGAGATACTTGCTATAAACAAAATAAAGGGGTCGCCATGGGCACTAGCTGTGCTAACAGCTATGCTAATATTGTCATGGCGACCTTTGAAGAAGCACATATCATCCACCATCCTGATATTATACTCTACAAAAGATTTGTGGATGATCTTTTTTTCCTTTGGAAGGGATCGACTGAGACATTGCAGATATTTTTTTGAACATATTAACATTTCCAGCCATTATTTAAAGTTTACGATGAACTTTTCATATACTCACATTGATTTCTTAGATGTTACTATATACAAGGTTAACAAAGGTATCAACACTAAGATCCATCGGAAGTCATGCTATAAACCGTCCTTTTTACATAGGGAAAGTATGCATGCCCCTCATGTGTTTAACAACATAATTAAGGGACAGGCTATGCGTGTATCTCGTTTATCTACTGAACACACAGATTACAAAACGGGCCTTGTTGGTTTATGTGAAGGGTTGTTAACCAGAGGATATTCTCAGATTTAAATAGACAGAGCATATACTCAAATGGATCATCTAAGACAAACAAAGGCTAAACCATACTTTTCTGATTTTGAGTGTGGTAGCGGGGATAAAAAAGTCGATATGAACCACAGTTTGATTAATATCATTCTACCCTTTGGGGGAAAATTAGATATTGTCCAAAAGGCTATAAGGAGAAATTGGAATATATTGGCCGCTGATGATAAGATAGCTGATTTGGTGGGTCAGGTACCATCATTTACTTTCAGCAATATGGACAATCTCAAGAAACATCTTTGTAAACCCCAAGTGTTTAAACACAGAACGGGCTTTGAAAGAACGAAGAAATGTGGCAAGTGCCAACAGTGTTGTCATATTGACGAGTCTCATTATTTTAGACATCCAGAGACACGTCACCTATGGACCATTAATTGTGATAGCGATTGTGCCGTCGTGTACGTGGCATCTTGTACACGATGTTTCTCGTTCTATGTAGGGAAGACCAACAGGTCCCTCAGAGAGCGCATACGCGATCATAATTATTGTTTGAATAGGTTACAGGACTACAGTGCGTTGGCTAAACACACTATGAATGAAGGTGACCATCATACTTTTTTGTTTCAAGTATTACAGGTTTTGGAAGTGGGTATTAGAATGGGAGACATAGTCAATCAAACAGAAGAAGCAGAACTTAGATGGATATGTAGATTGGGAGCCCATAGGGGAAAAGGGCTTAATGAAATTCTGTCTATTAAGCCACATCTTAAAGGTCGAACACTTAGATAATACTCTTGTTGTTTTGACTAGTTTTATTACCATCACACATATATACATTTCTTACATCTGCCTATACATATATATATATATATATATATATATATATATATATATATATATATACATATCTTCTTATTTTATCTTCTTCTACTGTTGTCATACACCTTGTCATTTTAATCAGGCTTTGATTTTGTCCATTCACATCACTCCCCTGGATTACATTTCATACAGATTTCTGTGTTTCAGTTTTATGTAGGTATAGATCTAATTTCTAGGGCATCAGCAAATATATTTTTATTATTTGCCATATATAATTTTAATTATTCAACCATAGATTGGCTTTAATGGAACATTGTATTATTATTAGACATCATTTATTGCATTGTATATGTTGCTGTTCGCTTTTAGGGTTAGAACAGAAGTATTTTTTATGCATTTTCGTTTATAGCAACGTAGGTTTGTTTTATGTTTCCACATACACCCTACAAGCAGTAGGTTGTACTTAGTGACGTGTTAAGTAATGTATTTTAATATTATCACAACGACAGTGGTATTTGTAGATGCCTTATTTTGATTGTTATATATTGTTATATTTTGCTATATATTGTTATATATTTTTACGTTAAGATAGTAACTGAATTTTAGCAATATGACATCTACACACAGGTTTAAATTGATTTTAGAATGTATGTATTCTTAAGATATATGGATTTATTCCATTTTTATTGTTTTGTTAGGTGATAGTAATGTTTGTTAATGTCAGTCTCTATTTTCATGTAATTAATTGATCATTACGTAATTTTAGATAGAGAGGTTGGTGATTGGCTGAAACGATTAGCTCGTATATTTAAACTGTTGTTAATCAGCCACAAACTGTTTGTCTGATGAAGCGGCGTTTATATGCCGCGAAAGCGCTCACTGAAATAAAAGATCTTCACCTTTATTCTTGAACCGAATGGTTTATTTGTTCTGAATTGGATGATATCCTTGGATTGCCTTGTGCTACTGAATACCGTGGTATTGTTACATTGGTCCAGCAACAGCGTCCTTTGGCAGACTTCAAAGGAAGTAAGCTTTTTTGGCTACATTACATTGACATTACTTGGCATTTTTGTGTACTGCATTGAAGTCCACAACAAGGAGTAAGTGTTTCCTTGGTAATTGCTGATCTGAACTTTTCACACGCTAACATTGTTTGGCGTTTGTTATACTGTATTTACGCTTGCAACAGGAAGGAAGCTTTTTTGGCTTCTCCACATTGACATTGCTTGACGTTCTATGTATTGCATTGGCGTCTATAATTAGAAGCAAGCGTTTTTTGTTAATTGCTGGCTTGAACTTTTTACACGTCAACATTTGTGTAAGGGTCTTGCTTCCTCGGGGCGCATTGGATTTTTTCTATATAGATATATATATATATATATATATATATATATATATACACACACACACACACACACACACACACACACACACACACACACAGACACACACACACAGCACTTTTAAATCTGAAACATCTAATATGCTGCAGTGAGCCATCTGCCAGCAGCAAGACCCCAGTTCTAGACTGAGTGGGATGAATCATGGGACTATGATAACTCATCTGGTTTATTGCAGCTGTTATGTCTAATGATGAAATAAATAGATTGCAGTGACAAAGACAACCTAAATTATTTGGTCTTTATACACCACTGTTTGTACCGAGATGAAAATATGTTCCAGTATATACTTTGCAGAGAAGTTAGTGCCTTTTTAATAAGCAGGCATTATTGTTTTCTGGTAAAGTATCACAGGTTCATAGATTAGTACTAGGCTGATTGCCTTTGTGAGCCATTTTAAGCCTAGCCAATTACCCCATGTGAGAATCAAATACTGCACTTTGCTTCTGTAAGGTAAACACTGTACCCATTATGCCAACCCCTGACTCTTTCAGACTTACTTAGTTTCCTACACAGGTAGCAAACTGGGTGTTCTTCACAATCTACTGCATGAAATAATGCAGCTCCTAACCACACTTCAGATGATTTAGTTTAGACAAGAAAGGATTTAGTCAACTCAGGGATAACCAAAAATGTAAGACAGCATGCAGATGGTTAACAATCCTTGCTAGCTTTTAAGCTCCACCATATCTAGATACGCATCTTACCTGTTGATAGGTCTGTTAGAGAAGAGACTATGGCAGCAAAGTTGAGCAAATATTTTCTGTTATAGCCTGCTAGTCCTAAGAAAGTTTTTTTTTTCCTTTTGTCTGGTCATGGGCACAACACAGTTTTAACAGCCTTTATTTTATGTTTGGGTTTTAAAGTAGCTGGCTTCTACCATAGAAAACTTACTTTTGACAGAATTAGCCTATCTTAAAGAGTCCAGCACAGCTTGTATGATTAAATATTACTCCTAATCTTCTGAAAAAATTACTACATCAAGATACACAGTTTAGTACCTGATATGATATTTCAAAACTTTACCACTGAGATTTTGAAAATTGACAAGAACTCAATGAAGTCCAAAGGGTAAGACAGTAAAATGAAAATAACATCTGAGGTTGACAGTTCTGCTTTTTCTTTGGCTTCAGGGGTGAGAAGAATTTCAGGTACCCCTTAGTTACATCTAATGTGGTTAAAAGGCTTACAAAAAATTGCTTTGCCTGACCTTTCTATTCTTTTGTCAATTCTGGGCAGTGGATAATTGTCAAATTTGGAATTGTATTATCAGTTTTCAAAAATCATTACAAAATCTTATGGAACCATCTGGCTTAGGAACAGTACAGTTGGACTGTTCCAGTCACTTTAGGACCCTTCAATAAGTCTAATTTAAGCATTTGCACTTCTTTTATCAATTTCCTTTGGAATTCTGTTTTTTATTTATGTGTTTGTTTATTTATTTTTCTTTTGATAACCAGGTGAGTGATCTAGTCTTATGACCCTTTTAAGTCATGAGATAAGATCACAAAGTAAAATAACAAAGACAGTCATAACAATACATTTAGCATTAGGAAAGAAACATAAGTACAGATATATACAGTGGTGTACATTTAGTATTGTATAAAGCACAGGAAGAGAAATCACTTTATAGGACATCAGATTCTATGGATACAAGGAGGGGGTTGAAGCAAGCATGTAATAAGCAATTTGTATTACAATGACAATAAATTATACTTCTTATAGCTATAACAAGGAAGAGGTTCCCTACTGCACAGATAAATGGAATTCTGATTTGTTTATCCAGTGTCTTGAAAGCAAATACACTATCCTATACAGTTTTAGGTTTACCTTATCCCTTTGACATAGTTTCAATATGATACTGTATTAAATTTGTTCTACTAGCAAGCTCAGAAAAAGTATTTAAAAATTCTGAATTGTTTATCCAGTGTCTTGAAAGCAAATACACTATCCTATACAGTTTTAGGTTTACCTTATCCCTTTGACATAGTTTCAATATGATACTGTATTAAATTTGTTCTACTAGCAAGCTCAGAAAAAGTATTTAAAAATCTTTTCTTCTTGTTCCTGGGTCTTTTTGTTTATTCAGACTACAGAGATAGAATGGCCTGACTTCCTACTATTGATATCTGTGTCATCTTCTAGGCTGACTTCTGACCTTCTCTAAATTCCCAAACCCCTACAGCAAACCACACTGAATTTAAGGACTACAGATGTGTAAGCCTCAACCTCCTATACATAGTGAAATATAAAAATTCACTTATGATTGTATATTCTAACCGTGATACAGCTGAAAGCTTCACGAAAGAATTCTACACCCATTTAGAAAAAATGCATAAAGCTAGCCAAACCAAGTAGTAGGGGAAATTCAGAAACAAACAACTCTGGTAGTCCACTGCCATAAATAAACTATAAAACAAAATAAATTTAACTTATTTAGTAGATCCTAAACCCTTCTTTTCAAGGATAATACCAAAAGCATTAAAGAAAATAAAAAGTGCTATCAGGTCCACTAAAAGAGTTCAGAAACTTAAGCTGGTTTCTTATTAATTTCTTAACATCACTAAAGAAGGATTTTTAAATGTTAAACAACTAATAAACAATACTGTACAGTGTCCATAATTATGCCTCCTATTTTGACCCAATAGACACAGCCAATGTTCTTTCAGACAAATGTTATGTCGAATAAACCATGAAACATCTGTCGAAAGACCTGAAATATCTGAATCCCATATTCTCCCAATTATGTCTAAAAATCATTTACTGAAAGTGCTAACTAAGACCAAAAATACTTCTTCCGTGGGACCTGACAAAATAACGCTTAACTTAATTAATATTGTTAAACATGACCTTGCATACACACTGTATTATACATTGTTAACCTATGGTTTGGTCCCTAATGACTGGCGTACAGCAGTGGTGATGCTCCTTCTTATGTGTAGCCTTACAACTGACCAGGGTAATTATAGACCACTCAGCTTTACAAGACTCATTTGCAAAGCCAAGGAATGTTTTATAACTGACCTCATAAACTACAATATCAAGAATATTAAAGACCTCAGTGGTCTTTTGCCTAGTACTCACCTCTGAACATATTGAGTGACTAAATATTGTCCCCAGGAAGTCCAAAATCTCCACCAGTGCTAGAATCAAGGACATAAATCTTCACCAAAAGACAAATAAACATAGTGGAGGAACACATGTGTAACCCACCATCTCCCAGACCTCTGGAATAAGCTTCCCCTGCATGTTAAGCAGTGTGACTCAAAATCTTCCTTTCAACATAATCTAGATGACAGGAAACACCCTTTTGGAGAAAGAAGGTGCAGGAAGAGGGAGGGAACTGGCAATGAGTGAATGGTTATAAGACCCAGTGGCTTTGTAATACCTATGAAATCTATGACTATAGAGGATTCAGTTTCCCTCCCTGGTTTTAACACATTTATGTGATGCATCTGCTTTGGCCTTCTCTTCCTAGTTTGTCTTATTTTGTGGTTCAGTATTTATTCTTTCCAGTAACTCAAAAGGTCCTTATGATTTCACTAGAAATGTATTTTCAGCAGGGGGAAATAATACTAATGTTTTATCTTATGTTTTAAACTCCCCGAGTCTGGAATTTTTATTATGCTCCCTCTGTTACATCTCTTGTGTCCTTTATATATGTTCCTTAACTATTTCTTTAATAACTTTTAACATACCTTGTAAAGTGAGCTATCACACTTCCAAACAGGCATTTTCTTCTTCCCAAGTCTTCTTATATATGTATAGTAAGCCATAGGGCTGTATAACATATAGTGACTCAATGTGTTAATCCTATCAAAGCTGGGGGGCATGTCTCTTACAACAAAATGGAGATTGGGAAGTAACTGATCACAGCTGTTACCACTTAACTCACCAGTTTATGGGTGGCTCACTGAAGTTCTTAACTGTTTTACTTTAAAACATTGGCTAAGCTGGGGTATTACCCTGGACATAAATGGAGTTCAGTGGTCTGTGAATATCTCTTTGGGAATTCCTACCTTATTTGGCTATTCACATAGCAGTGAATTTTTGCAAGAGTACTTTTTCAGAGAACATGGTGACATAATTAGCAATCACTAGACTGTATTGTTAGCCATTACTAGATTTTATCAATAGATCTATAAGATTCATTGCTTTAAGCTCAAGTGAGACTTGAATAATAGATACAGGTATCAGTAAAGTTCAGAACACTGGAGTGGTATTTTTTTTATTTTTCTGGGCAATCTGCACAAAAGTTCTCAATGCCTTTCTTGACATCACACCCATAAAACACTGCTCAAATTCTAGCTTTGGTTTTGTCCATCACTGTGTGTCCTGTTGAAATATGGATGTGTGTCAATTTAATTAGAGGTGTTGTAAAAGGTTTTGGAATTAACAATTAGGGAACTATCCCCTGGATTCAGCTAGCTCCGCACGGAGTGCAGGAGTAGTGCAAGAGCTGCTGCACGCAATATGGCCGATGAGCGATCCAGGAAAGAGCTCCTGGGACGTGCACAAGCACTCCTACACTATTCCTGCATGGACACCACTGCTATATGCTAATTACCTCATTTGCTGGTGAAAACCATGCAAATGAAGTGAATTAGCGATCCAGAAACCAGGCAGGCATCTGTGCAGAAATAGTGTCACCTGCAGAAATGTATTCGGCTACTAACCGAATACATTTCTACAAATTACAAAACGGAGCTATAACAGCTCTAAAGAAAGCATGCATTCACTGTAGTAGGCATGACAGTGGCCAAATATATGGCCACTGGCATGAGAAATAGTTGCAAAATTATAAATAATAACTTTTATTTTTTTTGCCGATTTCGACCGTTTAAGCGTAGGGCAGTGGTGTGCAAACGGGAAAATAAGAAAAAAGTTGGAAATAAGCTTTTAATCCCAAATCAGCATTTTGCCATAATAGTCAATGGCATGCATAAGGCAACAATACCAGGGAATTGTGGTTGCTAAGGGGGAAGGTTGAGTGTGAGTGTGGTAACTATGAATTAGCATTCTGTTTAATGCAAATGAGGAGACTGATACTGACTCACAGATTTCCTCTCAATGTTAGCTTGCACCCAACCGAGTAGGTGCAGCAACACCATTGTATAAGAGGTGGATGACCTCATAAGGGGAGTGCGCTGTAAGCTTATTGAAGCATTGTGGCCCATGTTTGCCATTAGCTAAGCACAGCTAAGGAAGGGGATGTGTCTGAGGCTGTCTAGCAGTGTTTACGTTACATAAACGGGTGTGCACGCCGCACACTGGGTTTTAAACAAACAAAAAAAAAATGGAAATAGCAGCACTGTTCACATCTGAGCACTGGGTATGCACAGTGCACCTCAGGGCTTAAACAGGAAGGCAATGGGATGGGAAAACAGCAGTAGGAAGGCAATCAAGCAGAACTAGCATAGCTGGCAGGTGGAATGTATCAGAATCAGTCAATTACACATGGAACAGCCTAGCACACTACTATAAATTATGCAAACACCTTCTAGTCTTGTTTTTCCCACAAATTCACCACCAGTGTACACAGATGCGGGGAAATTTTACCTGAGAAAACTAACAAAATGTTTGGGGATGCTGTTGCTCTCATACATCAATATGTGCAAGAGTTTGAGGGTGGTGAGGATGTGAATGCTGACGACCAACCCACAGTGAGGAGAAGGAGAAGAATGTACAAACCCAGGGTAACCTACCAGGGGCTGCATGAACTGGAGATAGTGGAATGCTATAGGGTGAAAAGGGATATTGTACAGCAAATTGTTGAGCTGTGCCGGCCATGCCTCACATACAGAACCAACAGACAGGTACCCATCCCAGTGGGTACCAAGGTATATGTGGGCTTAAGAATACTAGCCACAGGTACCTTCCAAAGGGCAACTGGGGATATCATGGGGATCTCACAGGCATCAGCATCCAGGATACTCCACCAGTTCCTGGATGCCATGTCAGCACATACCAGTGAGCACATATATTTCCTCAACACCCGTGAGGCGTTGAATAGCAATATGCATCTCTTCCACCAAATAGCAGAATACCCTGAGGTAGTGGGTGCTATAGACTGCACGCACATACACATCAAAGCACCACCTGGCAAGCAGGGTAGGGTCTACATAAACTGCAAGGGCTTCCCCTCCATTAACTGTCAGGTTGTGTGTGATGCCCTGGGCATTTTCCTGAATGTGTGTGCTGGCATTCCTGAAAGCTATCACGACTCCCCCATCTGGCATATGACACAGTTGTACCAGGCATTTGCCAGTGGGAACATCTCATATGGCCACCTAGTGGGGGATGTTGACTATGCACTGGAGCCATGACTGATGACAGCCCTCAGAAATGCATGCACACTTGAACAAGAACTCCATAATGAGGCATACACACAAACCAGAATCATAATAGAGCATGTGTTTGCGATGCTCAGGTCACTGTTCCGCTGCCTGGACATACCCGGTGGAGCCTTGCAGTACTCTCCAGCTACATGTACACAAATGTTCATAGTATGTGCCATACTACACAATATGATCCTGCAGAAACATCTCTTGTGTCCTTTATATATGTTCCTTAACTATTTCTTTAATAACTTTTAACATACCTTGTAAAGTGAGCTATCACACTTCCAAACAGGCATTTTCTTCTTCCCAAGTCTTCTTATATATGTATAGTAAGCCATAGGGCTGTATAACATATATTGACTCGATGTGTTAATCCTATCAAAGCTGGGGGGCATGTCTCTTACAGCAAAATGGAGATTGTGAAGTAACTGATCACAGCTGTTACCACTTAACTCACCAGTTTATGGGTGGCTCACTGAAGTTCTTAACTGTTTTACTTTAAAACATTGGCTAAGCTGGGGTATTACCCTGGACATAAATGGAGTTCCCTGGTCTGTGAATATCTCTTTGGGAATTCCTACCTTATTTGGCTATTCACATAGCAGTGAATTTTTGCAAGAGTACTTTTTCAGAGAACATGGTGACATAATTAGCAATCACTAGACTGTAATGTTAGCCATTACTAGATTTTATCAATAAATCTATAAGATTCATTGCTTTAAGCTCAAGTGAGTCTTCAATAATAGATACAGGTTTCAGTAAAGTTCAGAACACTGGAGTGGTATTTTTTTTATTTTTCTGGGCAATCTGCACAAAAGTTCTCAATGCCTTTCTTGACATCACACCCATAAAACACTGCTCAAATTCTAGCTTTGGTTTTGTCCATCACTGTGTGTCCTGTTGAAATATGGATGTGTGTCAATTTAATTAGAGGTGTTGTAAAAGGTTTTGGAATTAACAATTAGGGAACTATCCCCTGGATTCAGCTAGCTCTGCATGGAGTGCAGGAGTAGTGCAAGAGCTGCTGCACGCAATATGGCCGATGGGCGATCCAGAAAAGAGCTCCTGGGACGTGCACAAGCACTCCTACACTATTCCTGCATGGACACCACTGCTATATGCTAATTACCTCATTTGCTGGTGAAAACCATGCAAATGAAGTGAATTAGCGATCCAGAAACCAGGCAGGCATCTGTGCAGAAATAGTGTAACCTGCAGAAATGTATTCGGCTACTAACCGAATACATTTCTACAAATTACAAAACGGAGCTATAACAGCTCTAAAGAAAGCATGCATTCACTGTAGTAGGCATGACAGTGGCCAAATATATGGCCACTGGCATGAGAAATAGTTGCAAAATTATAAATAATAACTTTTATTTTTTTCTGCCGATTTCGACCGTTTAAGCGTAGGGCAGTGGTGTGCAAACGGGAAAATAAGAAAAAAGTTGGAAATAAGCTTTTAATCCCAAATCAGCATTTTGCCATAATAGTCAATGGCATGCATAAGGCAACAATACCAGGGAATTGTGGTTGCTAAGGGGGAAGGTTGAGTGTGAGTGTGGTAACTATGAATTAGCATTCTGTTTAATGCAAATGAGGAGACTGATACTGACTCACAGATTTCCTCTCAATGTTAGCTTGCACCCAACCGAGTAGGTGCAGCAACACCATTGTATAAGAGGTGGATGACCTCATAAGGGGAGTGCGCTGTAAGCTTATTGAAGCATTGTGGCCCATGTTTGCCATTAGCTAAACACATCTAAGGAAGGGGGTGTGTCTGAGGCTGCCTAGCAGTGTTTACGTTACCTAAATGGGTGTGCATGCCGCACACCGGGTTTTAAACAAACAAAAAAAAAACCAGGAAATAGCAGCACTGTTCACATCTGAGCACTGGGTATGCACAGTGCACTTCAGGGCTTAAACAGGAAGGCAATGGGAAGGGAAAACAGCAGTAGGAAGGCAATCAAGCAGAACTTGCATAGCTGGCAGGTGGAATGTATCAGAATCAGCCAATTACACATGGAACAGTCTAGCACACTACTATAAACTATGCAAACACCTTCTAGTCTTGTTTTTCCCACAAATTCACCACCAGTGTACACAGATGGGGAAATTTTACCTGAGAAAACTAACAAAATGTTAAGGGATGCTGTTGCTCTCATACATCAATATGTGCAAGAGGCCGAGGGTGGTGAGGATGTGAATGCTGACGACCAACCCACAGTGAGGAGAAGGAGAAGAGTGTACAGACCCAGGGTAACCTACCAGGGGCTACATGAACTGGAGATAGTGGAGCGCTATAGGGTGGAAAGGGATATTGTACAGCAAATTGTTGAGCTGTGCCGGCCATGCCTCACATACAGAACCAACAGACAGGTACCCATCCCAGTGGGTACCAAGGTATATGTGGGCTTAAGAATACTAGCCACAGGTACCTTCCAAAGGGCAACTGGGGATATCATGGGGATCTCACAGGCATCAGCATCCAGGATACTCCACCAGTTCCTGGATGCCATGTCAGCACATACCAGTGAGCACATATATTTCCTCAACACCCATGAGGCATTGAATAGCAATATGAATCTCTTCCACCAAATAGCAGAATACCCTGAGGTAGTGGGTGCTATAGACTGCACGCACATGCACATCAAAGCACCACCTGGCAAGCAGGGTAGGGTCTACATAAACTGCAAGGGCTTCCCCTCCATTAACTGTCAGGTTATGTGTGATGCCCTGGGCATTTTCCTGAATGTGTGTGCTGGCAGTCCTGGAAGCTATCATGACTCCCCCATCTGGTATATGACAAATTTTGGTGTCAACATACTAGGCAGTACTAGACAAGGTGACAAATCCCACTGCAGTACATGTGGTGGCCCAAATGTGTGTCCACAGGACACACACATGCATGTCAGTGAGGCTCACATACCCACCACCAGCTTCAGCCAGCAGGACAGGTGTAGATGACCATAAAGAAAGGCTGGGCTAAGGCCTCCAATTGATGGCAATGGTTACCAGCCCTCCATCCAGACCTACACAGACACACTACAACAGGTCTGGCAGTTGTATATCAGTTCTGAAGGGTAAGAAGTCTGAAACTGAAATGCAGGTCAATAAAACCTAAGATCTGTACACTACTGATATGCCTCCAGTCTGCATGATAGGTCAGAATGCAAAATGTAACGGAAGCCAACAGAGTACCTGAAATACCAGTACAGTCATAACAAATGTTTAAAGTCATCACGTGTGACCCCCACCCCCTGCAATCCTATGTAGAAATGCAGTAACATGTAAGTGTGAGGTGTAATAACAGTGGCACACAGATTACCCGAGCTGGTCCAATCTACAGGATGGATTGTTGCATGTGTACAATATGTAGGGGTCCATGTGTTAAGTTGTCGTGTATTCAATATTGTGTGGAAGTAGTCAGCATGTAGGCATGGAGGGTTGTGTCTCAGTGCCCTATGGCCAGTACTGTGGATGACAAGGCCATGTTCTGACAACTTCAGTGCCAACCACAATGCTTCTCAGCAATACCATATCAGCAGTCATCCATACTTACTGTCCAGATGACAATATATGTCACTGTCTGAAAGATGGACATGCCATGAATGTGGGCCGATGCATACACACAGTACACAGGTGGAAGTACCCTAGACAGAGTGCATATAATGTAACTGTCAACTGCACACACCTTTGGAATTGTACAGACAGGTTAGCAGCACATTAGTTGTCTGTGTAGTATGGAATACTGATGTAGTCTGGACAATCACTGGCAGACCACAAAAAGCACAGTTATGAAGTAATGAGTGATGGCCTATCTCCCTGCACAAGGCAGCTTAAGGGGAATGTCCCAGGTATATATGTGAGTCATCTGCAAGTAGCTTCCATATCACATATGCACTCAGCTCACCCACCATCAGCCACAGGTTTATCACAGGTCATATCCTTGCTGTTGGGAATGAGTACAGTATGACCCCACTTCTGGCCTATCACCCACTTCTGTACGGGAATACCCACAGAATGCAGCATGCTGAAGAGGTGTCCTATGCAGGTATGTCCCTATGTGTAAGCAGCCACCCTGCCTGCATCCAGGCCAATGGGTCAATATATACAGGAACTATTGCCATTAATACCTTGCACACTTACCCTGTCACCCCAGGGGAATCCACTGGCTCACAGCCTGGGAATGTAGGAGTGAGCAACTGAATGCACTGGCCTGCTACAGATGGCCTGCATTACTACCAAATGGCCTACAGTCCTCTGTCAAAGGCCTGTGCCTCACCCATAGTGCCAATGTATGTAATCTCTGGGGTCCCAACTAACAACATAAAACAGTCAACAGAACACAAATGCAAGGCCATATTGACAAATCCCAGTAGCATGCCTCACCATATCCTACTGCATGAACTGCAGACCAATCCATAAATACCGATGGGATGAAGGGCCAACTATAGGGATACTTCCCAGATATTGCTTGCATAATATTAGGATGAGGATAGAATAACAGATTGGGGGGGGGTGTAGATGCATGGACGTCATGGAGTGTGTGAAGTCTGAATCTCTGATGTGTGCCCATACTACCCCTGCCTGCAAACCCAGTAATGGGTGGCTACAAACCTGCTCATAAACCACAATGTGAAGGGAAACTGACCAGATATATGAGCCCTGCCTCTGGGTAATCTGGGTGAATCTGTACAGCTGAGAGGTATGGCCACAGCAGGATATGGCCATTCTGTTAAGTCGATATATGTACAACAAGGGGATCTTCAGCCGCCATACTACCAAGTTGCTGGACCATTTACACAGACCCATCAGCAAGTGTCTGTAGCTACCCCTCCAGAATGGCAGGAGTGTACAAGAATGTGTAGGCTGTGGACCGCAGTACTGGACTCAGCTTCATTCATCTTGTATTTCCCAGTAAATAACTGTGAGCAAATAAATATATCTGTCAGTAGTCGATGACATAATACATCACAATCTAAAACAGTACACATGTCTGAATATCTAAGCTAACACCAACCATATAACACAAGCAGCACAGACAGCAATAGTTACAGTATCTCTCTATCTGTCGCCCATTGTGACTCCATATTGCAGAAGCAGGTTGCTATCTGTAGGTTGAGAACACCAAACCCTGGACTGGAGTACAACCCTACCTGGAATGGATTCACACACTCAATACAGAAGGTCATACTGGGCATGCTCCTACACTTAGAGAAATGAAGCACATGTCTGACAACACAGTGGACTATACATATCTGTCATTTGCAGATGTCTGTGCACACACACCAAATTGTACACCATTTTTGCTTCACACACACACATTGGATAAGAATACTCACACATATCCAAGGCCAACACACTATAATATGTCAAACATACACACACAGAGATGTGGGGAAGAGAGAGACAGATAGTGACAGATACAATTCCATTATGAGGCCTGTCCCACCCACTACACATCCAATTGACCGATAAAACATGATGTGCTGATGTCACTCACTGTAGACATTCCTTTTGGTAGCCCTTAACCATATAGTGTCTGTGGTGCTTGTGATAACTGTGTAACACAATAGTAAAAACCAGTATTCATGTAGCATTTGTATACTCAGTCCTGTCAAATGTAAAGCTGTATGTGACTGAGTGTGTGTGTGTGTGTGTGTGTGTGTGTGTGTGTGTGTGTGTGTGTGTGTGTGTGTGTGTGTGTGTGTGTTTCCAGAGAAATTATTTATGGCCCATTCACACACACTGCACTTCCCAATGCCCATGTTAGCACTACTGCTGATGTCAATCACCTTGAAATAACCCTTTGGCCAAGTCTCAATCCTATAAGCTCTGTGGCATTTGCGATAACTGCGTAATACTGCAGTGCAGCAAACTAGTTAGGTAGGAGTTTTAATCCCAAATATGGCAGCTGTGACAGTGTGTGTGTGTGTGTGTGTGTGTGTGTGTGTGTGTGTGTGTGTGTGTGTGTGTGTGTGTGTGTATGTGGAGATGAATGATTTTGAGGCCATTCACCCTCACTACACCTGCTTGTGGCACTTGTGATAACTGTGTAATGCTGTAGTGTAACAAATTAGTTAGTTAGGAGCTCTAATCCCAGATATGGCAACTGTGATTGTGTATGTGGAGGTGAATGATTTTGAGGCCATTCATACTCACTACACCTGCAGTTGCCCACTTTAGCACACCTGCTGATGTCAGTCACCTTGAAATAACCCTTTGGCCAAGTGTGAACCCTATAAGCTTTGTGGTGCTTGCCATAACTGTGTCATACCACAGTGTAGCATACTAGTTAGGTAGGAGTTTGAATCCTGGTCCTGGCAACTGTGAAAATGTGTGTGTTTGTATGTGAGAGAGTGTGTGAGTCTTTGTTAACACCTGATTTTGTGGCCATTCACACTCACTACGCTTCCCTTACCCCTCCTTTAGCACTGCAGCTGATGTCACTCACCTTCAAAGATACCTTTGGACAGCTCTCTAGCATATAAGCTCAGTGGTGCTTGTGATAATTGCGTAATACCCTAGTGTAGCAAACTAGTTAGGTAGGAGTTCTATTTCTGGTCCTGGCAACTGTGAAAATGTGTGTGCTTGTTTGTGAGATTGTGTGAGTCTTTGTTGACCCCTGATTTTGTGGTCATTCACACTTAATGCACTTCCCATACCCCTCCTTTAGCACTGCAGTTGATGTCACTCACTTTTAAAGATACCTTTGGACAGCTCTTCAACATATAAGCTTTGTGATGCTTGCGATAACTGAGTAATGCTGTAGTACCAATACATAGCTAGGTAGGGGTTTGAAACTCAGTACTAGCAAGTGTGTGTGTGTCATCAGTATCCTGTGATTATGTAAATAACAGGATCCATTGCAGTGTGGAATTTGCTACTTTTTCATATTGAGCACCCATATGTCCCAATGTCACATTACAAGACCAACAGTTGTCAAACACCATAGAGGTTGTTGTAGACAATACACAGCCATACATTTATATATAGGCAACCATTCTAATACCCAGAGACCTCTCTCCAACCACAGGTCATATACAAACACACTTGGCTCTTTCTCTCTTCCTTTCTTTCTTTCCCTCTGTCTTTCTCTCTCTCTCTCCCCCCTCTCTGGTAGATGTGGAAAAACGCATCTGTTTTGCATAGGCAGCAGCTCAACATTGGTAGGTAATGCTCATGATCATCTTATGGCCTGTGCACAAGTTGGAGTCCTCCATTTGCTAATTGCATTTGGAACACCAGTGGTATCATTCCTATAGCCGATTGCATGGAAACATATTCCTATAAGTAAGCAGTGCAAGTGGGTGTTGGCCCTTCTCCTTCATGTGAGAAGGACTTCATGTGGGTGTGTGACAAACAGCATCACATAGGGTAGTTGGAAATACCTCTTACAACAAACACTGTGGAGACAGGCCAACAAACTGGAGGGGGATGTTCCAGAAATGGGGCCCGAATGCAAGTACTGCTGTTCTACATTTGAAGTAATGTTGGTTTAACAGGTTTTGTGTGGATATGGCTGTTCTGCATGATGTAAAGTCTCACATGACAGTGTTATGTGGTTGAGAAAACTCTCACCTGTAGGGCTATCTGCAGACTGGCCAGAGTTTGGAGCCTGAGATTTGGTGTGTTATTCACACATTTTTCTCCTTATAAATGCAGTAGCATACTCTGATGATTGTACTCAGGAAATGGTAACATCCATGTGTGTTAGTGACTTCATATCCATCAGAAGAGATATGTCACAACAAACCCTGACACACCAGCAATGTTCTCAGTTTATAACTCCAATATATCAATATTGGCTCTGTGTTTCTGCCTCTGTCCCCCAAGTCTGTCACCCTTTGTTCATATGTCATGCAGTAAGAGGTAGATATGTACAATATACCTTTATTTACTGACATAATTTCCTGATATCAGCCAGTGATATATCAGACTGCCAGACATGTAATTGTATAGGAGGCCTAATAGTTGAGGACAAAACCTGGACATTCTGTGGTAGTCTGTACAGTAGTGAGGTATGTGTACTTATGGTGATTGTTGACAGGGTGTCTGTATTATGTAGCAGTGTATTGTGATCAGGTTATTTGGCCTATGTACAGACTGGGGTAGATGTCAGTGTTCTTGGCCCTATTCTATCTGATGGTGCATGCTGCTCCAGCTTCTGATACCCTATCAGTCTATATGTTTATAGGGCCAGACTGAGACATGTCCCATACCACAGTCAGGCATCAGACTACACTGTGAATTGGGCCAGTATATGTAGAGTTAGTGTGTGAGTGGCAAACATGATGATGACTTTTGTTCACACAGCCCATAGACTGTACTGTTACTTAGGCTTACCATTATGTGACTGTGACTGTGTTGGGATTGGTTGTGGGTATGCACTTTCACACTGGTGTCTGTTACCTCATACTGTAACCCACCTGTAGTGCCTGCTATATTTGCAATTACATTTGTATTTTCCCATAGGTAAATTGGGTTAGTCCTGTGGCATTCTGCCTGTAGTGTAGACAGTGCTTGGTAACATGCCTAGCAGCGCAGTGTATTTACCCTAGTGTGATGTTATGTCAAGATATTTGTCAGATGTACTGTTGCCGGGCCACCATACATGTTCATAGGTTCATAGGTGTGTACTAAGTTAATGACCATGGGGCCTTTACAAGCCTAGCCATAGGATTACCCTGGCATAGTGCCACCCGACCTTAGTTCCTAGTGCCTCTGTTGAGTAGAGCCACTGGTGTTATCCCCGGGGTGAATTTTCTGTTTCTCATCCACTCATCAAGATTTCTCTTGAAGAGGGTCAGCAAGGTGCTCGGCTTGACATGTATGGGAAGTCTGTTCCATAGCATGGGCAGTCTCAGGGTTATGAACCTATCCCTCCAGCATATTCTGTTAATTGTGATAATGAGGTTGAGATCTCTGGAGTGTGTGGTGCGGAGGGCTTGGGATTTCTTTAGATGTAGTATTTCTAACAGAGCTGGGTCAGACATGGCTTTGTAAGTCAAGCAGAGATTGCCTCTAAGTAGGTGATATGAGACAGAGAATAGTTGGAGTTTTTTGAGTCTGTCCATATAGGACACATGTTTAAGGCCTAGGATCCTCTTTGTGAGGTACTTTTGCAGCCTTTCCAGTTGTTGCAGGTGTCTAGTGAGGTACATGCCAAATGGGGCATTGTACTCGATGATTGGCCTAATGAGGGAAGAGTAGAGGGAGACAATGACCTCTTTCTCCCTGGATGCAAAACCCTTAGTATGAGATGTGCCACATAGAAGGACTTTCTGACCACAGTGGCAATGTGGTGATCAAAAGAGAGGTTGCTGTCAACCTGTGTTCCCAGATCTGTTATAACATCTTCTGTGTTCAGTGGACTACCATCAATGTGGTAATTCATGGAAACTGGGTTTTTCCCAAAGGGAAGGATGACACATTTTTTGGCATTGAGCTTAAGACCATGGTTCTGACACCAGTCATTGGTTACAGTGAGGCCATTCTGTATGATGTCAACATCACTTAGGGAGTTAATAATAGCTCACAACTTGCAATCTTCTGCAAACTTTGTCAGCCAGAGTCCCTTTGTGTTGGCCTGGACTTCAAAGAAGTAGATACCAAACAGGAGAGGGCCCAGGACCAAAACCTCTGGGACTCCACTCATGACTAATCGGCAGCCTGACTTGGAGTCAGCTACTTTCACACTGTGAGTTCTATCTGTGAGTCAGTTTGCAACCCATCTAGTGATATAGGGGTTGATGCCAAGCTTAGTGAGTTTTTCTATGATTCCTGAGTGGGGAATGGTATCATAAGCCTTGGCCAGATCAAGGAAAGCTGTATGAACCACCTTGCCTTCATCCACAGCTCTGGTGACTGACTCAAAGAAGTCGACTAAGTTGAGCAGGCATGATGTACCCTTCATGATGATGCGTTCCATAGCTTTGCATATCAGACTCATCAGGCTAATGGGGTGATAGTTCCCAGGGTCTGTAGTCACTCCTCCTTTGTGGAGAGGGATAACTGTAACAGTGCGCCATTCAGCAGGGACAAAGCCTGAGATGAGGCTGTGATTGAACAGAGCACACAGGTGAGGTGCCAGTTCACTCTGTAGTTCATGTAGAACATAACCAGGGATATTGTCAGGTCGCATAGAAGCTGTATTCTTGGCCTTGGACAGTGCTGTTTTAACCTGTGGAGCAGTAATACTGGGTGCCTGGCAATCTACTGGTATTGTGATTGATCCTATGGGGGAGGAGAGGGGAGTAAAGTTGGTACTGAATCTGTCAGCCAATATACTGGTAATATCTGTTGGCTCGGTGTAGGAGGTACCATTGTACAGTAGCAAAACAAAAACGTCACTGGGAACTGCTGCTGTACAATAAACGTAAAATGTTTATTAAAACACAAAAGACATCAACATGAGCGCTTTCGGGCTAAACCCTTCATCAGTCAAAGTGCTCTAACAAACCATACATTTTTAAAAAATACATCCACCAATCACTATTCAGTAGAAAGCCCGCCTTTTCCTATGGGTTGACTTGAAACAAACAATTCATTATTAAAAACACATTGCTACCTATCTTTACTTAATAAAAAGCACGCCTGCTCTTAAGTGTTGGTTTCAAGGGTACCATATCATTCAGCTCAGGTTTAATATGGGCTGTTAAATCTAAGATCCATTTCGATTCTATAGCTTCTGTTTTCAACCTGATGTCACCACCTCTCTTGTTAAGAAACACATTAGCAATCACCCTAAACTTAAAACTATGTGTGGGATAATCCTTAACATGATTATATAACGCATTATGCTCATCACAGTTCCTAATAGACGAAAGATGTTGCAAAATCCTATCTTTGAGCATATTGTTGGTCTTACCAACGTAGTATCCTGAACATGATGTACAATCGGCCAGATATACCACATTGGTAGTCCTGCAGGTGGCTCTCCCCCTTAGAGGAAAACTCTTCCCTGTGGGTGGATGTATAAAGACTGTCTCCCTGTTGACATAATTACAAGCCTTGCAGTTCCCACAAGGAACCATGCCCATGGACCTAGGTAGGCACGTGACATCATTATTGCCCCTATCGTGACAGAGTATATCTTTCAGATTCTTGTTTCTCTTGTAACTGAACTGTGGGACATCCCCTACTATATTATTCAAACTTCTATCACTTGTAATGATGTTCCAATTCCTTTTAATGATGTCACATACCCCTTTGATGTTACTACCATAGGTTGACATCACTCTGGGTTTATTATCCCTCTTCCTATCTTTGTTCTGGTAACTATACTGATTACTATAACTGCCCTCTGATCTCATAGTGGCATCTAACCATGGCTTATACTTACCCTGTCTATTCTCACTACCTCTTGCTACTGCTGCTTCCACTAAATCATATCTATACCCCCTATCCTGAAAACATTCTTTCAAATTAACTACCTCTCTCTCAAACTGCTCATCCTTTTGACTTACCCTGGAAATCCTACCTACCTGCCCTTCCACTATGTTGGAAAAAGTGAATCTAGGGTGCATGCTGTCAAAGGAGAGCAGTGAGTTTTTCCAACTCTCCTTCTTGTATAATCTAGAACTGAAACCTTCAGATGTGAGTTCTATGGTAACATCCAAAAAATCCAGGGCCACACATGAGCTCTTAATGTCAAACCTCAGGAAGGACGTGGTGGAATGCAAAAACTCCACAAAAGAAGTCAGCCTATGTGCACCCCCCTTCCAGGCAATAAAGATATCATCTACAAATCGTAGATAGAACCCTATATGTTGATTCCAATCTTGGTTGCTTAAAACATGTTGCTTTTCCCAAAAAGAAAGGACTAGGTTAGCGTAAGAATTAGCACAGGGGGTGCCCATAGCTACCCCCTGTGCTTGCTTAAATACTGAACCATTACTCAAAAAAACATTATTCTCCAAAACCAATTTCAGTGACTCTTCTATAAGAAAGAGTTCTTTCTCGGCAACACCCATGTCCTTCAGAATCCCTACACAAGCTGATATACCATATTCATTACCTATCACTGTGAATAGACTATGAACATCTAGGGTTACCAACATGATCCCTTCCTGACAACCTTCCCTATTCATCTCCCCCAAGATTCTCAGGAAGTGTGCAGTGTCCTTTAAAACATTGCTTATAAGGTCAACATACTGTCTGAGTGTGCATATAGGACACATGTTTAAGGCCTAGGATCCTCTTTGTGAGGTACTTTTGCAGCCTTTCCAGTTGTTGCAGGTGTCTAGTGAGGTACATGCCAAATGGGGCATTGTACTCGATGATTGGCCTAATGAGGGAAGAGTAGAGGGAGACAATGACCTCTTTCTTCCTGGATGCAAAACCCTTAGTATGAGATGTGCCACATAGAAGGGCTTTCTGACCACAGTGGCAATGTGGTGATCAAAAGAGAGGTTGCTGTCAACCTGTGTTCCCAGATCTGTTATAACATCTTCTGTGTTCAGTGGACTACCATCAATGTGGTAATTCATGGAAACTGGGTTTTTCCCAAAGGGAAGGATGACACATTTTTTGGCATTGAGCTTAAGACCATGGTTCTGACACCAGTCATTGGTTACAGTGAGGCCATTCTGTATGATGTCAACATCACTTAGGGAGTTAATAATAGCTCACAACTTGCAATCTTCTGCAAACTTTGTCAGTCAGAGTCCCTTTGTGTTGGCCTGGACTTCAAAGAAGTAGATACCAAACAGGAGAGGGCCCAGGACCAAACCCTCTGGGACTCCACTCGTGACTAATCGGCAGCCTGACTTGGAGTCAGCTACTTTCACACTGTGAGTTCTATCTGTGAGTCAGTTTGCAATCCACCTAGTGATATAGGGTTTGATGCCAAGCTTAGTGAGTTTTTCTATGTTTCCTGAGTGGGGAATGGTATCATAAGCCTTGGCCAGATCAAGGAAAGCTGTATGAACCACCTTGCCTTCATCCACAGCTCTGGTGACTGACTCAAAGAAGTCGACTAAGTTGAGCAGGCATGATGTACCCTTCATGATGATGCGTTCCATAGCCTTGCATATCAGACTCATCAGGCTAATGGGGTGATAGTTCCCAGGGTCTGTAGTCACTCCTCCTTTGTGGAGAGGGATAAATGTAACAGTGCGCCATTCAGCAGGGACAAAGCCTGAGATGAGGCTGTGATTGAACAGAGCACACAGGTGAGGTGCCAGTTCACTCTGTAGTTCATGTAGAACATAACCAGGGATATTGTCAGGTCGCATAGAAGCTGTATTCTTGGCCTTGGACAGTGCTGTTTTAACCTGTGCAGCAGTAATACTGGGTGCCTGGCAATCTACTGGTATTGTGATTGATCCTATGGGGGAGGAGAGGGGGGTAAAGTTGGTACTGAATCTGTCAGCCAATATACTGGTAATATCTGTTGGCTCAGTGTAGGAGGTACCATTGTACAGTAGCTCAGAGCAAATCTGGGTATTGCCGTGGAGATTCTTTACATAACTGTAGAAGGCCTTGTGGTTGTCTTTAGTGTCTGCTGAAATTCTATTTTCATACCTAGCTTTAGAGGATTTGATGAGGGATCTCAACTTTTTGTTGAGAAGATAAGGGAGTTTTTCCAGTCTTGGGACTTATTCAGCATCAGTTTCCTCCTTCTGTTGTAGAGTTTGTTTATGGAAGGGGAACCACCAGGTTGTCTTCCTTTTTTTGGAGGAAAGTGTCTTGGTTCTATTGGGTATGGCAGGATCCACACATTTATGCATGTGTTCGTACAGTGCATTAGTGTATGATTCTGCAGTCATGCAACTATTCTTCATTTGCATGGGTGCCGTGAAGTTAGCCATCTCTGTTTTTAGGATCCCAAAGTTAGCTTTGGAGAAGTTTTTCATGGTGGTTACCTTTGCTGGGGGGGTGGGAGGGATGTGGATTTCCAAGGTGATTAGTTTGTGGTCGATCTAACCAGGGAGGAGCTGACTATTGGTGTAGAGCAATGGTTGCCATGTTAATAATGATCAGGTCAAGGATGTTGCTACCTCTAGTGGGGGTAAGAATGAGCTGGTCCAGGGCATTGGAATTAATGAACTCCAGGAAAAGTTGGGCAAGTGTATTGGCACATGAATAGTTTACCCAGTTTATTGAGGGGTAGTTGAAGTCACCTAGTAAGAGAGTGTTAGGTTGGACCCTAAAATTCTCCAGGGTGCTTAGGAATGTGGAGTGCGAGTCTTGGGACATGGTTGGGGACCTATAGCAGGCTACGACCTGAATCACTGTCTTACCCAGTGTTAGCTGCACCTGAAGTAGCTCTGATGTGTTATGTTGGGCTACCAGTCTGGAGGTGTGTGCATCCTTTATGAATATGGAGACATCACCACCTTTGGAGCTTCGGTCTAAGTTCTGGGGCCTAAAGGTGTGGAATGAGTTATAGCCTGGTAGTGCAGGGGTGAGTTCTGCTGCCTTGAACCAGGTCTCTGTTGCATCACAAATGTCAATATTCTCCATTTTAAGGTTTGTCAGTGTGCATATGTGCGTATTTCTGACATAGCAGTGGGCTGGTGTGAAGATGTATGTCACTAACTAGTGTGAAGTATGTGGCTTGGGATCTCTGCTCCTCCAGTTAATATGTGTTAAGACAGGAGGGAGTGAATGCATCAACTGTGTGATTTTATTTAGTCCAGTATTTCTGATATATCTCCATTTTCATGGCTTTAAACATCCCCTTTGTCATGCTTAATCCACATTTCTTGCTCTAAGGCGTTCTGTGTATACCTCCTGACTGACCAGATTGTTTCAGACTGGCCATGTTTATTGCTCATATTTCTTCTGTATTCCACAGGATCATTACTGTGATTTGTGTCGTACTGCACTATGATGATTTTTATGATGTCTGTCAGTAACTGATGGCATACATGTCAGTTTCAGAAGAGCCTTCCTTCACAACATGTATGTTGACACAACACCTGTCATTTTAGCAACATTCTATATTTATAACTGCAATACATACATTATATTCCCTTGCACTAAGAGGTTGAGAGTTATGGTGCTGAGGTATGCCTCCACTACATGTCATGGGCATATGTTTTTATATATATATATATATATATATATATATATATATATATATATGTATGTGGTTTACTATTGTTTATTCGAATGGAAAAACATTTTCCATTCAAATAAATGAATGATAATACTGAAAGTGAAAAAAACGTAACGTTCACAATGTCGAACCAAATGCTCAACGCATTTGACTCGACATTGTTGTTGAAACCACCATGTGATAGCCATATAGGAGCTGATGTAAATCAAACTCCTATACAGCTATCATTAGTATCCCTGCACCCCCCACCCCTCCACTTCTATATTCTATCTCCGAGATTGCACTACAGTGGACATGTGGATACATTTCCACTTCCCACTGTACAGCAATCTCCATGCAGATAGTAGATTTACACTTATGCGAATGCAGTTGTGCATTCGCATAAGTGTAGTCGACTGTGTGGTGCAAAACTGTTTGTGCGTTTGACATTCTGTTTTTTGGCACATTGCAGCCAATAGAATGCCGTTCGCACAAACAATAGTAAACCTATATATACACACACACACACACACACACACACATATATATATATATATATATATATATAGAGAGAGAGAGAGAGAAATATATATATATATATATATATGTGTGTGTGTGTGTGTGTGTGTGTGTGTGTGTGTGTGTGTGTGTGTGTGTGTATAAATATGTATATATAGATATATCTATATATGTATAAACATATATCTATATCCTTTTATGTGTAAACATGAGTGTTGTATATACCTTCTCAGATGTATCCCACCATATTAATCTATGTGTATATTTACATGTAAGAACATGACTGATTCAACGCCATTTTCACTTACAAGTACTAAACAATTGTAGTAGTCAAAGCAGTTGTTCACTACTATTCAGTATGTGTACTGAATGATATATTTGAAAAACAACAGACATCTTTACAGATCAGATGGCTTAGTGGTTAACTGCTGTGACTATAATGTACAGGGTCCTGGATTCAAGAACTGCAAGTGCTGTTTATTTTGTTGTTAGGCAGAACAAGGACTGTTGGATATAGAGTGTTTAAGGCAGTTTTGAGCAGCTTTAAGTGGGTTTGGGAGGGTTTGCCCAACAGTAAGCGGTGCTAACGTACGGTTAAATGAATAGGTGCTTACACTATGTAGGCTTCGATTACCAGTGCACAAATCTGCTTATCATTTACATTTAAGCAATGCTTATACCTGCTAAGCATAGCTCAGCACTGGTAACCAGTGATCACATTCCAGTCTGATAAAATAGCAGGGTAATGACATCTTTAATTAGTGTATTTAATTCCATCTACATAACATGCTTCTATGTGCTGTCATTACAGTAGCAAGGGGTGTTAGTATACTTTATGTATACCTCTCAACTATACCGAATGTCTTGATTTTCACCAATTTTGAGGTCCCAATAATGGGGTGCCATGATTCCCAAATGGCACCCCTTGATTTCTGAATTCCCCGGATTTTTTTTTTTATTACTAGTTGTTACCACTTTAAATCTTTGGCTGATGTCACCACCCATCACCAGCCTACAGGGGTATGCATGATGACATCAGCTACTGCCTGTTGTCTGTTGTTGGACTTGGAGGGAATAGGGACTATAATAGTGCTGGCGGGTGGCATAATTTACATTTTACAGAGTCCTCCAGGTGAGTCCAATGAACAGCTGTTATTATTTGTTGTGTCGTGGCCCATATTAGGTTCATAGATTAGTACTAGACTAACTGCCCTTGTGGGTCATTTTTAGCCTAGCCAGTTACCCCATGTGAGAATCAAACCCTGAACCTTATGTTTGTAATGTAAACACCTTAACCATTATACCAACCTCCCACCCCAATTATTCTGCCTTTGCAAGTCTCAAACCCAGAACCCTACACAACATAGTGAAAGTAATTTACCACTAAGCCATGTATTGCATTACTTTATGTTGCATCTGCTGGCAGCCAAGAAGTGTATAACTGTGTGTGCAATTGTGTAACTGTTTCACAGATTTATATTATTGTATTTGTTTGTAGTTGTTACTTAGTTTATCCGGAATGTAAATGTGCAAGCTGAGACTCACCTAAGGGATTTACTGTTCTGGAAACTTCTAAGATCTTGTTTGATGTCAGAATTCATAAACGTCTGTAGTTGTGCTACTGCCATATAGTTAGTTAAACTGTACAAAGTGCAGGCCAGATTGCATACTGTCGGGCACAGCTGGATGTCTGGTGATGACCCATTTTTGTGTTGTATTTATGTGTCTCCTCTCCATTCATATTCACTTGGAAATGTTGTGCACTTAAGGAAGCATGCAGTTAGAAGCAAGATGGTTTAACGAAGTGCATGCATCATCATCTATACAGCACAATATAACAGTTTGATTTGTCTGAAAGCAGCAAAGCTATCACTAACCTCCTTTCACTGAACACCTTCTGTACTTTGTGGGCAGGACTGGAGCAGCTGGTTCAAACAGGTTATAAATGTGGTTGTCACTCAATTAATTATGCTTTTATTTAAAAAATACATATTTAAATATGCCACCAACAGAAATTCAACAACAAAAATAAATAAATAAATAAATGTACTTGCGTATTATCTCAACATTAGAAATGTGTTCCATTCATAGGCTAGTTTTACAGAGACTGATAAAAATCCCTACAATGTCTTGCTGTTGTCCACTTTTGTAGGTAGAACAAACCATTTATCCAGTCTAGATGGGATTTAAAACAAAACCATAAAACGTGTATAAATAACATAATGGAATGTTTTTTGAAATATGGTCTCAAATGCTCAACATTCACAGCCACAAGCAAGTACTTCTGATAGAGTTTGTGGGTAAATGCTGTGTGTTGGACATGCTTGCCTCAAATATACTTTTCCAGGCAGTGTGCATTTCCCATATAATTCAACCGCTGCTGCATGTCCATGGCATTCAGACTATCGCTGCTGTATTTATTAATTTAGTTTACTGTTTTTTGCTGCATTTAGATTTAGGGTGTGTGTGTGTGTGTGTGTGTGTGTGTGTGTGTGTGTGTGTGTGTGTGTGTGTGTATAGCTCATTTCATTTATAATTCAACTGTTACTGTAGTTTTCGCTGTTCTTGTGCATTTGTATTCCCTTATAATTCAACCGTTACTGCAGTTTTAAGTTTGTTCTTTCAGTCTATTGTTACTGCAGTTTTAAGTTAGTTATTTTAGTCTTTTGCTGCTGCATTTAGATTAATGTGCAAGTTAAGGTCTTTTGTTACTGTGCACTTTTATTTGAAAGTCCACTGCTGGCCAAGAGATACTGTGTATTCCACTGCTGGCCAAGAGGTGTGTGTGTGTGTGTGTGTGTGTGTGTGTGTGTGTGTGTGTGTGTGTGTGTGTGTGTGTGTATGTGTGTGTGTGTGTGTAGTTTATCTCTGCTGCCATACCTCTCAACAACTTCTTAGAGCAAGAAATCTGGACAAAGCCATTAATAAAAGTGGGACAAAGGCCCAAAAATGCGGACAATTTTTAAATATTGCTCTTATAAACTTGGAAAGTATTTGCTTGAATTTTCTGACGGGTATGGAGTCTGAAACTCAAATATCTGTCTTTATTTTCTAAATTCAGTCTCTAACTTGCCACTAATTTGACAGAAAACCACAATTTTTATGAAATGGACCAAAAATATTAGGCAAAAATCTATACAGTTGAAAGTTATGCATTTAGTTTAGGGCTGCATTTGTGTGTATTATTCCCATATAATTTATATTTCATACTGTGTGCTGCATTTAGATTTAGGGGTGTGTGCATTCATTTACCTCATAATTCAATCAACTGTTACTGCAGTTTTAGATTGTCCACAGCATGTGTGTGTGTGTGTGTGTGTGTGTGTGTAAAGTCTACTTGCATTGTTAGTAGCATGACAGGTAGTAGTATACTTACTTTTGCTGCTGAAGGCTGTGGGTTCACTATCCATTCCCTACTGAAATATTACTAGCTTGTTTTTTAATGTAAGATAGGCAATTTATTCTTCAAGGGCAACAGACACTTTACTTGTAGATGAAACAATTGAAATATAATGTTGTTTGCTAGCAGCAACCTCTTCATTAGTTACAGATCTCAAAATTAACGATAGATAAGGTACAGTCAACTCAATGGTACAAATACAATTCTGTTCCCTTCGGCTTGGATACGAAATACTGGCACTCCAAAGCACTGTTATAAAAACACTTCTTTATTTAAACAAACTGTAAACTGAGGAAGTCTAAGTGTTTTAGATGAAAGCGCTTAACCCAAGTTTACAGTTTGTTTAAATAAAGAAGTGTTTTTATAACAGTGCTTTGGAGTGCCAGTATTTCATATCCAAGCTGAAGGGAACAGAATTGTATTTGTACCATTAGTTACAGATCTGTAATGTGGAATTATTTAGAAAATTCCAGATGACTTTTACTTCTGCAGAGATTGTGAATATTTATGATACTGGTGGATTGTAGAAGTTTGAGTAGACTTTTATGATGGAAATGTTCTGAATTGGACAGTTTTGTCATTATTGGTTCATGCATCTTGTTTCATTGCTTACTGGAAAAATGTTCAAAACAATAAATTTAAAACACACTCTAACACGTGTGCTGTATTGTACAAGGAATATAATTTAATACATTAAGGAAGGTGTAATCAAATAACACATGTATGTTTCATGTGCAAGGGGCCTATGATTTGAAAACAGCCCAAAGGTAATCTTTATCTGCCACTGGCCAGATGGATTTTCTTTGGATGTGGGTGTCAATGCTGTTTCAATGAATGTGAGTTTTAAGGGCAGAGAAGTTTTAATGCTAAGTCTATTTTCAGTGTGGGATTGTATTGCTTTGTTTAGCAGATTTCTATTAGTGTTTGTGTTATAAAATGTAAAATAAAATCCAAATAATCATTGTAGAAGTAAAGCAGTATGCACATTACAGTGTTTATGGTAAATGGGGCGAAATAGACAAGTTGGGAAATTGAAATGGCTACGGGGAACTCTGGGGCCATATTTTGGTTGTCTGTTCTTCAGTTTGCATTTGAAAGGTGGTTACCCACAATTCCATTGGAGTGGGTGGGGCTACAAAATTATGTATGCAAATTTTATGTTGATCAGCGAACAGATTTGTACCTATTTTTATGGGCCATTGTCCAGATTTTTGATGTTTCCAGGTTGAGAGGTATGACTGTATGGGACACCTGAGTATACATGGGTAGTACCACAATCTTTTCTCTTTGTATGTGTTTCATACTTGGGTAGTATCCCAGGTTATATGCAGTCGCACATGCATGTATTGTATCATTACATTACTACTTTTAACAGTGATTTCCCAAGTAAGAGTAGATTGCAGATTGTAGTACTGGAACCATACACCCCTGCATGCAAAGCTGGACTCTGAGTACTGACTATCGTGTTCTTGGTGTTTGACCTGTATGTTTTTATGCATCTCCTATTGGATATTGATCTGATACGTTGATAGTAACTGTAGACTACTATGTTTTTAGGACATGTCATTGAGGACTGCTGTCATGTAGTAATGACATACCTATCAGTTTCAGATCTGTCAAAACATTCATCCCAATGCATAACCTGTTAGCTAGCTACTTTCTGTATGTCCTCTGTACAGATGTGCAGATGTCAGGTATTCATCTTGGCTGCTTACAGGCAATCTCTGATTGACTGACACTTACAATTTTGCCCAGCTGTCTTATGAATGCCACGGCTAGGAAACCTCACTCTGTATGCACCAGATGCCATTGATACCTCAACCAGACTATCACAGTCAACAGAACATGTTTGGGTACAAGTCCCTAACCCAGACACTGGTCATGTTATGGAATATATGTTGCATACGTGTCAATTGGAGCACCTCACTGGCCCTCTTCAAGAGAAAACCAGATGAGTGGATGTTGAATTTAACTGCCACCCTGGGGATCACTCATGTGACTTCAGTTGATAGATGGCACTGACAAATGTCAGGTGGCATGGTACCAGTGTACTCACATGACCTACTCTTCTCATTTCTCCATGGACATTAGCCTGGTACACACCTAGGAACACCTGCACCTATGGACCTCAGTACTGAGAAATGTGTGTGTGCATTATTGAGTATAACAGTGTCTGTGTGTTTGTAAACTTGTAGATGGAAATCCTCTGAGGGCCTTCTTTCCCACTACACCCCCATTGCTATACTTAGAAAAGGCTGCTGCTGTAATTCACACTAAATGTACCTTGTGACACTCTTCCCCCTGTGGGCTACCTGGAACTTGCAATACCAGCATAACAATGTTCTACAAATGAGTAGATAGCCATGGGTTACCCTCTGAGTCCTTGCAAATGTGAGTATGTGTGTGTGTATTTGTGTGCAATTGTGTGTGAGTGTGCATATTTGTAGGAGACAACATTCTAAGGCCACATTCTCCAAATACGCTAAACCTTGCTATACATTATAAGGGATGATGATGTTGCTGACATTAGGAGAGCCATGACAAAACTTCACCCTACTATCCCTGTGGCATGTGCAATAAATGCATATCCCTGTAGTAGCACTGATTAGATAGACAAGGGTTTGTATTGCAGCCCTGGTCAATGTGTGATTGTGGGTATGTCAGAGCATTATCATGGATTTCAGTGAGTACAATATCCAATGTGGGGTGTAGGTGCTGGGTATATTGTCTTTACACCATGGTACCCCCAGTACATGTCCCAAGGTCCACAGTATGAAGACCACTGTCACCATCAGCCATGCAGGTAACTGATTACACTATCCAGCCCAATGATGCATGTGCTGTGTGAAAAAACTCTGTAATAGTATGGACTCACTGACAAGGTAGTTATCCCTGCTAAACCCAGGTCTGTCAAATGTGTCTATGACTGTATGTATTTGACAATGTGTATATGACAGTATGCCATGCTATGTATTGTTCATTAACACCCAGTACATCCCCCATTACCATACTGTAAAAGGCCTGGTGATGTTCTTCACTTAACAGGAAACTCGGGACACACCTCACCCTAAATCTTTGTGGTGTGTGCAATTAAGGCCAAACACATTAGTAGCAATAAGTACCTAGGTAGGGGTTCTACTTGCAGTGCTGCCAAGTAATTGTGTGTGTATATGAAGGGATCTACTTCAGTTTGCAGAAGATATATGTCCCAGAAAATCATTTGCCTGAGAACTAACTGGAAAAAGGTAACATTTCAAAGCATTCATCTACTGGATAGTAATTCCATCAAAACTAGTAGTGGATGTGTAAATGCCCTCTTCCCCACTGTACAGTTGTACAATGATACTGGAGATGGTATATATAGTTGGGTGTGGTTGTTGTGGGCACAGCCACCCACATTGGGGTTATTGTTGTGCATATCCCCCCACTTAGTGTGCTGTTATACTGTACAGTATATGTTAACAAGTTAAGTAGTTGTTAATCACACTATGTGTGGTTCTGCACCACCCCACACCCTCCAAAGTAGGGGGCTGTGCCACCCACACCAGCACACCTATGTTTACTAACTCCAGGATTGCACTACATTGGGGAAGAGGACATATACCCTGCCAGTACCATTGTCAATGACATTAAACTGGCGGACTGATTATTTACTGATGTGATGTTTTGGCAATTTGGTCTTCGTGGCATTACATAAGCCAAAATGAGTTCACTGCAAAATGAGGTACATCCATGTGAACAGTATTCTCTGTGTATTGCATCAACACCAAAGCCTCTGTGTGTGTTATTCACAAACATTTGGTGTGCACCACTCAGTACACTTACCATTGTCCACTATAGAAGAGCTGCTTACATCAGCCACCATGCACTCACCTGTATACACCCCTCAGACCTATCAGCCATGTGGCACATGCAGTAACTGTTATACAGACCTGTTACTTGCGTTCAGCTGTACCTGGGATATGACACAATGTATCACCACAGTGCCACATCCCTTGTAGGAAAGGACAGCAGGCCAACATCCTGCTGACACACAGACACCTAGAACACAAACAGAATACATTATGGAGACAACAATCAGTCAGTGTTAATGACAGCTATAATGCATCATGGCTGGACAGCTACACATCCTGATGTGTAAGCATTAATCATTCCAGTTAACAACACGTTAAACAGCATTACATTGCTAGACATTAGTACATTCACCCTGCGCATCAGAACCATATTAGCATGTCCCTGCATCGATAGTATGGATGACAGGGATGTAGCACAGGTATCATCATATGCACAGGGTGTGTTGTGGGTTTGTCAGAGGCCTAGGCTGAGCTGTTTTGTTGACATCATATGTGTGGGTTAGGGTTTTTTTTATAAAATGGGCTGTGCAGACATGGTGTGTGTAGGTATGGAGGTGCCCTAGCTGTGTTGGTGATGTGTGTGTGTGTGTGTGTGTGTGTGTGTGTGTGTGTGTGTGTGTGTGTGTGTGTGTGTGTGTGTGTGTATTCACACATTTCTGCTATGTGGCTGCCCTATACAGGAGTTTGTTTGACAGCTGCAGACCGTTCATAGCAGGCTGTACAGTTCAATGTGTCCAGCCACAGACATGGGAACTGTGCCTGCCAGGAGTTGCACAGGCACTACCAGGCAGAGCACCATATATGTTACTCTCCCCTGATGATGACAATTGTCTGCTGGATCTGTGTCACTGTTGGGACTGGCCAGGAGCACATGCATGTGGCCTGCTGCATTGTGGTGTGGACAGCACCCACCCTGTTGTGCTGGTGCTGGTACTGCCACTATGGGAGTGACCGTGAGTTGCTGCTTATCCATGTAGACCTCCACTTGTTGGTGTTGCTGACCTACATGCACATTGGCCAATGCTCTACTCCCACCACATGCTCTACCACAGATACCACAAGGTCGAGGATTCCCACCATCTCACCCAACCATCTATCCATGCCCTCTGCAAAATAACGGTGGGCACCTGCAAGATCACAGATGTTGTCACGTACAATAGGAAGACTAGCCCTCTGGAGCCTCAGACTATCTCTAGTGTAACGTTCCATACATGCCTGTGCCTCCATGATGGCCCGAAACATGCGTCTGGTGACACCTGCTGTGGTACTTCTGCCAGGGGCATGATGGCCAGCAGCCCTCCTATGAGCAACCCTGTACATCTGCCTGTGTGGTACCTCACCGGTCATCTGGCTATGGCTGCTGTGTACAGACACACTTGCCATAGTCAGCACACATTCCTGTCCCATGCCACTGCCTGCCAACTGTCCCTCATCTATGGCCACTGGTGATGGGGTATGTATGGGCATTGTGACTATGTGTGGGGATGGGGTGGATAAAAGTGGGATGTCAACCAATGGCACAGATTCATCCCCTGACAACCCTGCCTATGCCTCACTATGCCTATCATCATTGTCAGAGTCAGTATGGACACTAACATCAGATTACCTGCAGGAGGGACCCTGACCCACCTCTCCACCTGTGAGGGGCAGACAAGAAATGTAAATTAAGACCTGTACATTATGGTTTACTTCTACACACATGCACACAGGTGAGGTGGCACAAACATATTACACAGACCTCAGTACCCAACAGTTGACATTCATGACATATGGCACCCAATATCAGGCAGTGCATCCATTCTAAATCCTGGTTACAAACAATATACATATGTGGGATGCAGGAGCCATGTTAATAGGTGATGCCCTTTCCCCTGGGACACAGTGCACCCATGTGCACATTAATGCTGTGCACCTGTACAGCACACTGGCATGCACTGTACACCATACCTCACAACTATATAAATCATTGCCTCATGTGGATTTCAAGAGCGTACACACCCCTGTTGACATGGCAGCCTCTTCTATGATATGCAATGGGGCCACACTACTGCAGTCAAAAACATTACACACACCTATGTGACATATGACCCATGCAATCCAATCCTGAGTCAGATGACTGTCAGTCATGGAGATGCTGACTGAGATGCGTACCATATTGGGGGTACTTAACTGTGCAAACCCTTAAACCAATGGTTTGTTGAAGCACCTGCTAACTGAAATACAACAGTCCAGTTCCTGGAATGGGCACAGTAGCAAGGCACATCTTTGCCTTTGCATAATTAGGTCCATCTTCCCTACAAAGGTACCACAACTCTGCCAGATTGCAAGGTCAGCTCATGTGCACAGCCCATGGAAGTCACACAGGGACTTCAGTATTGCTGTGAAGTGTATGTTATGTGTGGGCCAATTCATAACCTTGAATGTTTTAGGATATGGCCATTCTTAGCTAGCTTTGAATGTATGCATCAGTTCACTGTTTTATTTGAAGTTGACACCCCACCCCATCCTCAGCCTTATTGCAGATGCCTGACAACTGTGGGCCATACATGAGTGTTAGTTTGCAGTGTTCCACATTCACTCCACCATGTCTACAGGCCTACTTTCAGGTAATGAACAGCAACTGTAAAGGTGTACACTGGCACCAGCAACCTTCAAGTTGGGGGTGGTGGCCCTGATGTGATGTGAGCTGCTGTTTGTGCACCACACAAAAAATATCCTTGTTTTCCTCCTTTTCTGAACTAGAATAGTCCAGTTTTCAGGTCTTGCTGAATTCTAGGCTGTGTCATAGTTCCTGTGTTGTCCATATCCTTACTTGGATAGGAGGAATGTTCTCTGTTCACCAGTGAGAGTGGGGAGCTCTGAGCAGCCTATCTGTCCCTGGAGGAGTGGTCACAGCCCAGTAACTAGTAGCTTAATGGCTGTTTTGGGCCATTTCCTATCTCTTTCAAACTCCCTTCCTTAAAACCCACTTTAGTGCGGTTTTGTGCAATTTTGCGTATCGTGCAACATCGCACAATGTCGGGCAGCACCATTTAAGCAATTTTAAACTATTCCCGGCTCCGCAAAGTCTGCTCTTCAATTTTTCACTTAGAACTAGTCAAACTCTCAAAATAAGCACTCAGCCTTCATTCTACAGCCCAGCACTTGCTCAAATTTCTCAGTAAGCATTAACAAACTTTAGCACTACACCCCCTTATACTATCCATAAGTACAAGGCTCCCTATTCATCCACTCTGGACAATCAATAAATCAGTTCTTTAAACCATCCATGCATGTCCAAAGTGCAGTTTCAGGTATACTCTCCAGTCCAGCTGGTGAATCTGGGAGTCTTAAGGCAATGCTGCAATTGCCTTATGTACACAGACAACCCTCTCCTCCTTCCAACTAACTCAAATATATGTGAGAGATGCAACTATACAGCCAAACTGGAGGCCGAGCTCTCTCAACCCAAGACTGGCACAGTCAGTCAGGAGGAGAAGGAAACCACTTGCACCACACAACCAGTCACACATAGACCAATCGCACCAGCAAACAAGACACATAAACTCACTAAAACATACTCGGAGGCTCTAAATATAAATTTGCAAAAGCAACAGAGACCTCCAAAGCAGACATCCAAGAAACCGCTACCCCACAACAACTTTCACATATCACATACTTCACAAAGTCAGTGTGTCATGCAGTCACACCCCCTAAGGCTAAATAACACACCTAATACACTAGTAATTGGAGACTCTATTGTCAGGCACACTGACATCCCACTCACCAGACTAAACAAGGAGAAGGTCACTGTGAGCTGCCTGTTGGGTGCCAGGATCCACCACATAACACAAGCACTCAGGTCACTCCACAGCAGGTGCAAATATGGCTCTGTCATTGTCCATGTTGGTGTGAATGACCTGAGACATACCTCCCTGGACTACGTGAAAAGAGACATAGAGGAGCTCTCTGATCATGTAGCCCAGGCCGGTATGACCCTTACCCTGAGTAGCATCTTGCCCTCACCAAGAATGATGCCACAGTATAAAGACAAAATGATCAATTTTAACAATTGGCTAAGCTATTGGTGTCATTCAAAGGGGATCCAGTGTCTGTCAGCCTGGGATGACATGCTCGACAAGCCACATTGCTTCACCAGGGACGGCTTGCACCTGTCACCCTTAGGCTTTTGAATACTGGCTAAGGCTCTTGCCACCCATTTAGTGCCTTTTTTAGGCAAGTCTCAAAAGACAAACCCACCTCCATAAACAATACCAGGAACAAAAAACTAAGGGTAATGCTACTCAATGCCAGAAGTCTAAACCTCAAGATGCACGCACTCGAGGCACTCCTCAGTATGGAGAAAATCAATATCTGTGCAGTAACAGAAACCTGGTTCAAGGCCCCAGAGAGCACCCCAGCACTACCAGGATTCAACTCATACCATTCTTTTCGGCCCCAGAACTCGGACCAAAATACTAAAGGTGGGGGAGTATCCATTTTCATCAAGGATACGCACACCTCCAGGTTAGTGGCACTACACGAGGCAGAGGAAACCATCCATGTGCAACTAACAGTAGGTAAAACTGCTTTTCAGTTTATAGCCTGCTACAGATCACCCACCTTGTCTCAGGACCCCCACTTGGCATTCCTGAGAACATTGGAGAATATGAAGGTCTCACCAAACACCATGATATTGGGGGATTTCAACTACCCAAATATTGATTGGGAAAACTTCTCAAGTCCCAACTCTTTCACCCAACGGTTCCTGGAGTTTATAAACTCAAATGCCATGGAACAACTGGTCACCACTCCCACAAGAGGGGACAATATATTGGACTTGGCCATCACCAACATGGGGGCTCAATGTTCCACAACAGCGGTAAACCCCTCATTGGTAAGATCAGACCATAAACTAATCACGGTGGACATCCACATCCCGACCCCACCCCTAGCCAAGGAAACCACTGTGAAAAATTTCTCAAAAGCAAACTTCACACTTCTCAAGACAGAGGTGGAATGTTTCAAAGCCCCTGAGCAAATGGAAAATGCTACCCAAACCGCAGAATCCTTTACAAATGCACTCTATGAGCACCTACAGGAGTGCATGGATCGTGCCATCCCAAGTAAAACTAAAACTCACTCCTCCAAAAATAGGAGACCAGTCTGGTGGACCCTGGCCATAAATAAGCTATACAACAGAAGAAGGAAACTATTACATGATAAGGCAAAATCCCAAAAAGGGAAGGCATCCCTGATCAGTACTAGCAAGAAACTTTGATCCCTCATAAAATCATCAAAGGCTAGCTTTGAAAGAAAAATCTCTAAAGACTCTAAAGATAATCACAAGGCATTCTTTAGCTATGTCAGGAGTCTGGGTGGCAACTCTCAGATCTGCTCTGAGCTGGTGCAAAATGGCACAAAATACACTGAACCCACTGACATTGCCAACATTCTGGCGGACAGGTTCAGTGCAAACTTTACCCCCCCTTCCCCCTCAAAAGAGCCAGTGTCTATTCCAGAAGAATGCAGCCCCCCAAACATCACAGGCACACAGGTGAAAGCAGCCCTCTCCAAGGTAAAAAACACAGCATCAATGGGACCAGATGGTATCCTGGGCCGCATCTTACACGAGTTCCAAAATGAACTAAACCCTCACATAAATTCACTGTTCCAACTCAGCCTTACCACAGGTTATGTACCAAAAGAATGGCATACAGCAACAGTGATCTCGCTCCACAAAGGTGGCACCACAATGGATCCCAGGAACTATTGCCCTATAAGCCTGACTAGACTGGTCTGTAAGGCTATGGAATGCATCATCATGGATCTCATAAACAAAGACATTGGGAACCTCCAAACACTGGACCCTACCCAATTCGACTTTGTTAAAGGCAGATCCTGCCTCTTAAACCTAGCTGACATCTTCAAAATAGTAACCAAAGCCATAGATGAGGGAAAGGTAGTCCACACAGCCCACCTCGACCTTGCAAAGGCCTTTGACACAATACCCCACTCTGGCATCATAAATAAGCTTACCAGCTTAAATATTAATCCATATGTCACAAGATGGGTTGCAAACTGGCTCAGAGATAGAACTCACATGGTCAGAGTCGTGGGTGCCATGTCCGACTCTAAACCGGTTACAAGTGGCGTCCCACAGGGCTCAGTCCTAGGACCCCTCTTGTTCGGTATATACTTCTCTGAGGTACAGGCAAACATGGGAGGACTATGGCTTACCAAGTTCACAGATGATTGCAAACTGGGAGCCATAATCGACTCACCAGCTGACACAAGCATCCTCCAGAAGGACCTTATGGAGATGGATACCTGGTGTCAGAACCATGGCCTCAAGCTAAATGCCAAAAGGTGCATCACCTTTGGGAAAAACAAAGTGCCCACAAACTACCACATAGAAGGTAATCCACTAAGTACAGAAGAAGTAATTAGGGCTCTGGGGACCCAAGTAGATAGTAACCTCTCCTTTGACAATCAGATTGCCAAAGTGGTTAGAAAAACCTTCTATATGGCTCACCTAATCACAAAAGGGTTCACATCTAGATCAAGAGAGGTCATTGTGCCCCTCTGCTCATCGCTCATCAGGCCCATAATTGAGTACAATGCCCCATTTGGGATGTACCTTACCCGATACCTGCAACAGCTGGAGAGACCTCAAAAATACCTCACCAAGAGGATCATGGGCCTCAAACAGATGCCCTATGCAGCTAGACTAAAGAAACTCCAGCTCTACTCAGTTGCTTACCGCCTACTCAGAGGCGATCTCTGCCTGACGTACAAGGCCATGTCTAACCCGGAATTGTTGGACATGCTCCACCTCAAGAAAACCAAATCCATTAGAGCTACATGCTCCAGGGTTTTAAACCTTAACACAACAATAAATAGGACATGCTGGAGGGATAGATTCATATCCCAAAGGCTTCCCTCGCTCTGGAATAGAATCCCAGTCCATGTTAGGCAGAGCCCCTCGCTGACTCTCTTCAAGAGAAATCTTGATGAGTGGATGGGAAATCATAAATTTACTCTCGGGATCACTTCTATGGCCCTGCTGGACAGAGGCTCAGGAATCTAGTATAAAAGAGAGGTGGAAGCCAACACATTCTGGCTAGGCTTATAAATGCCCTAGGGTGATAGCCTAGTACCTACCTATGAACCTATGAACACGTAACCTTAGGACTACTGTCTGTAGGTTTGAGCCTTGATCTCATGACACCATTACACACTGCAACACATGCCTTTGGAAGATCTTGGGTCATGCTTTTACTGCCTGTACGGAGGCCTGGATGATATTTCTTGTGGGATAAATCTCCCATCTACTTATCCTAACCCAGAGGGCACACTTATGCAGACTCCATGCTTTTGTTGACGCAGGTAATACACAAGCAGGACTTGCTAGACATCTGTGCATCTGCCTCAGTGTTGCTGCATGTATCTGGGTAGCCTCCCTGACCTGTTTGCACTATGTATTGCCATCTGTATTGGATGGCCATCTGTGTCTTGTCAACATCACTGTCGTCCCATATTTAATACACCTCTAGATGACTGTCAGCACTGTTTGCCATGGAATATACAATGGTGAGGTAATGTTATTTTACCCTACACATGACTACTTCCTTTCAGATATGGGATCTATGTCATGTCTTGGAAGATTTCTGCAAGCCATGGCTGCCTGTGTTGCAGGCAGTTGGCCAGTTGTCATGGACATACTTCTCGGACAGCAGATCATTACATGGTGTGACATAGATGGCAGGTGTGTACTGCAGAAGAGTGAATGCTCTCAGTACATCATAAGCTACCTCCACAATATGTTAATTGGAGTGATTGCACAAATATGCTTCCAGTGTATTGTAAGGTTTGTACATCCCATATTTGTTGTCCTAACATAGGATTCTATTTTATACATTAATTGCACATGTTAGGTGCACATTACAGGTTGCAAAAGGTGTGAAATGTGTTACAATGCTCTGTCATTGTATATATCAGGAACAGTTGACACCATCATAGGGGTGTGTACACAGTTGTATCGACTGTATGAGGGTTATGTTTCATACATGTCCCTACTATAGGCCATTTATCCCACCATTTGGCTTGTCTATGTCCACACATCTTGCACTGACGGGTTGTGAGGTATACTGCAGGAATCCTATGGGTTCCATTTAGATGCTCGAAAGTCCTTTTACGAGAATACAAAAAGAGCGACACGTATTGTGCAAACCACGGAAACGCCGAATGTGCAAAACTGTGAAATTCAAAATGTCAAAGTGTCATGGTTGGCCCATCTGCGGTAGAGCTCCGTAAGGTAAGTGTGCGATAGTTATGGACCTTAGGGTTAGGGTGCGGGTTAAGGTAAGTGCATAGATAGGTAATGTATGTAAGGTTTAGTGTGGGGTTAGAATTAGGGTTTTGTTAAATGTATGTGTTGATTATTTATTTTGTTTTGGTATATCTCTGTAGGGTAAGTGTGCGATAGTTACAGACCTTAGGGTTAGGGTGTGGGTTCAGGTAAGTGCATAGATAGTAATGTATGTAAGGTTTAGTGTAGGTTTAGAAGTAGGGTTTTTGGTGGTTTACTTTAGGGTTAGAAGTAGGATTTTGGTTAGTGTATGTATGTGGTTTATTTATTTTGTTTGGGTAGGCAGTATGTAGTGGGAGGTGGAATCGGTTGACTATGGGGATTCGACTTTTTGAATTTCGCAGTTTAGTGCGTTCAGCATATTCGTGGTTCGCGCAATATGTGTCGGTGTTTTTGCATTCGCTTAAAAGGATTTTCGCTAATATAATATAAACCCGAATCCTACCTACCCTTCACCATGGTGACCACTGGGATGCTGTGCAGTTAACACCAACAAAACTGAACATGTACAACATGCATTATAGGTAGGTGTGATAAATGTGTACAGGGCATATAGCATGGCCTTAACATGGCCAGTGTATTGGCAAACATGAACAAAATAACCCTATACTCACCAGCCACAGGCTGCTGCCCCAGTTGTATAGCTGAGGGATCTATATAGTTGTGGGAGAGTAAGATAATTTCAGTAGCCACTCATGTGGCATTGCAACAGGGTGGAAGTAGCATTTCAGAACATTAACAGAACAACAGCAATACTACAGAATATGCAGACCAACACCATAGATGTGCACATTTGTGCATTATTAAACTCCAACTACAGACTGCATTATTAAACTCCAGCTACAGACTATCTTCTCTGATATATGCATGCAGATTCTCTACAGATAGAAATGTAGAATCAACACTCTTCTAGTTATGTGCACTGTGGCCTTACCTGCATGCTTCTCAGACATTGATTGGGTGCCACCCACCTCAACAATGCTAGGTTGTCCTTCATGGTGGGTGTGCCGGGCTGGTGCACCATGGCTGGCAAGGAGCTTATCCGTACGTGTCAGTCAGAGCTGGATAGCTGCACCCACACCTCAGACATTGATTGGGTGCCACCCACCTCAACAATGCTAGGTTGTCCTTCATGGTGGGTGTGCCGGGCTGGTGCACCAAGGCTGGCAAGGAGCTTATCCGTACGTGTCAGTCAGAGCTGGATAGCTGCACCCACACCTGTGGCTATCTGCTCCCTTGCTACAGCAGCATCTCAGTTCCGTACATGACGCAAAATGTCACTGGTGCAATGATGGACCTGGTCATAATGCTAATTCTGTTGTCCAGCATCATTCATCCTGTGGACCAGTTTTTCCCACAGGGCTGTTTGGTCACATAGGGCTTCTGTGCCACGTCCAAACAGGACATCATAGTGCTGTATGGGTTACTGAATGATTACATCATTATCCAATGAAGTAAAGGCTGGTAGCCTTCCTCATGGCATGGTAGCTGGAAGAAATAAACAGGAGAAAGGTTACATGTCCTCATACGGTTGTAAACTTGAACATTAACAAAGAATATTACTTGACAATATTATAAACTACAGCCTAACCCTATAATCAGCTGTCATTACACTCCTGGCCCTGACCTATCTTATTCCACCCAGTATTGCACAGTTAACTGCATAATATTCTTTTCTCCATTCATTTCTGTCTATAGGGATGGCAGTGACCGTCGTCCATGTGGATGGTGGCAAGTCTGTGTTTGACTGTGCTATTACTCTAGCTGCAACATACATATTTAAGTTGATTGCACATTAACCTTTGACGCCACTGTGATAACCTGGAAGATGTCCAACAGTCATAGCTACACTATTATATTATGTTGTCATTGCTGGAAGACTTGCCACTGGTTTGGCTGACATAGGTCAAGTATACATGTGTGTGTATACAGATATCAGTCACAAATGTGCTTATTGTCCAGCAGAACACTGTACAGTTGAATGTTATTAATTCAAGATGTCACATGCAGTTCGGCACACATGTCTGCAACAGTACTGTACTATCCACATGCCCTATATATGTCTCTTAGCTTTCCAAGACAAACATATATCATGCTGATATTCACAGGTAACATATGGATATGGACAACATCCCATTAACTGGCCTAGCAGTGACACAGTCACAACTGTTTGACAGACACTTTAGTGGTTGGCAAATGTGAGCTGCCCTTTCCCAGGGTGAGTCAGGCTCCTGGGCTGTGATACCACTACTCAAACTCTTTGAGCATCACATGTGGACAAAGCCTAACATGATGGGGGGGTAAATAGGGACATATTGTACATATTCCTGTTACAGAGTTATGAAGTTTTTAGCATAGTACATTTTGCATTATTGTGACTGTTCTGAAGGATGTGTAGTCTTACACTCAAGTGTTTGTCATTACTCCATGACTTCAGCCCTCAGCTATTTGGCAGACAGGTGCAGATATCAAGAGAAACAGACATAATAATCTGATTTCTAAATCTGGACATTCTGTGAAGATTTGTACAGTTGACAGGTATGGTTGTGATGTCTCCCACTGCAGTCCGAGGCAGATGCTATGGCGATAGCAGTTGTGCAGCAGAACATCAGGACAGCAAGTTTTGCTGCCACATAAACATTTTTCTAACTCAGCTATTCCATTGTTACAGGCCAAGTAATACATTAAATTACATGTTTAAATGTTTCACATACCTTTTTTTTTTTGGGGGGGGGGAGTTGTGTATATTCAAACCTAAGTGTTTTGGATTGGTTATTGTCTTGCTCTGTGTCGTTTTCTCTCTCTCTCTCTGTAGTACAGGGATTGAGTGGGTTTGATTAAGTGACAGCATGGCTTTTGTAGGTGATGGTCATGACCAGGTGATGGCCTATGCACCAATCAGTGTTCCCTACTTGCTAACTGCATGCAGAGCAGCTGTGTAGTTCATAGGTTCATAGGTAGGTACTAGGATATTGGCCCTAGGGCCTATACAAGCCTAGCCAAAAAGGAACCCTGGCTTTCGCCACCCAAGAAAATTATTTTCCTGTGCCCTTGTCAAGCAGAACCACAGAAGTGATCCCCGGGGTGAATTTCCTATTACCCATCCAATCATCAAGATTTTTCTTGAAGAGTGTTAATGATGAGTTCTGTTTGGCATAGATTGGTAGACTTTTCCAGAGTATGGGAAGTCTCTGGGACAGGAATCTATCCCTCCAGCATGTTCTGTTTATTGTGGTGACAAGGTTTAGGTCCCTAGAGCGTGTAGCTCAGAGGGATTGGATTTCTTTAAGTGGAGCATGTCCAACAGCTCTGGGTTTGACATAGGTTTGTATGTTAGGCCGAGATCGCCTCTGAGTAGGTGATATGTGACAGAGTAAAGCTGGAGCTTTTTGAGAAATTATTCGTAAGGCATCTGTTTGCGGCCAGTAATCCTCTTTGTGAGGTATTTTTGCGGCCTTTACAGTTGTTGTAGATGTCTTGTGAGGTACATACCAAAAGGGGCGTTGTACTCTATAATGGGTCTAATGAGTGATGAGTAAAGGGGAACAATGACCGCTTTTTTTCTGGATGAGAAACCTTTTGTGATGAGGTGTGCCACGTAGAAGGATTTCCTGACCACTGTGGCGATGTGATTATCAAAGGAGAGACTACTGTCCACCTGTGTCCCAACATCACTTATCAAACTTTCGGTGTTAAGTAGACTACCACCTATGTGGTAGTTCATGGGTAAGGAGTTTTTACCAAAGGGGATGATGATGCACTTTTTGGCATTGAGCTTAAGACCATGTCTTTGACACCAGGCATCTGTCTCAGTGAGGCCCTTTTGTAGGATGTCCACATCGTTAGGAGTTTTGATTATGGCTCCTAGTTTGCAGTCATCTGCAAATTTAGTTAGCCAAAAACCTTCTGTGTTAGACTTTACTTCAGAGAAGTAAATACCAAACAGGAGAGGACCCAGGACTGAACCCTGTGGTACTCCACTTGTCACTGGTCTGAAGTCTGATTTGGAGTCTGCTACTTTCACGGTTTGGGTTCTGTCAGTAAGCCAGTTGGCAACCCATCTTGTGACATAGGGATTTATAACTAGTTTAGTGAGTTTATCTATAATTCCAGAGTGGGGGATGGTGTTGAATGCCTTGGCGAGATCTAGATAGGCTGTGTGAACCACCTTATCCTCATCTATGGCTTTGTTGACTACTTCAATAAAGTCTATCAGGTTTAGGAGACATGATCTGCATTTTACAAACCCAAACTGTGTGGGGTCCAGAGTTTGGAGATCTCCAATGTCTTTATTTATAAGTTCCATGATGATACGTTCCATGGCCTTGCAGATGAGGCTCGTCAGGCTAATGGGGCGGTAGTTCCCGGGGTCTGTTGTGGCCCCCCCTTTGTGGAGTGGGATAACTGTCATGGTGCGCCATTCAATGGGCACCAAGCCTGTGGTGAGGCTATGATTGAACATGGTACTTAGGTGGGGTGCCAGTTCATTCTGTAGTTCATGTAGAAGGCAGCCTGAGATGCTGTCAGGTCCCATGGATGCTGTGTTCTTGGCTTTGGAGAGTGACGTTTTTACCTGTGCAGCCGTGATTACAGGAACTTTGCATTCTTCCGGTATAAAGATGGGGCCTTTAGGGGGTGAGAGTGGGGTAAAGTTAGCACTGAACCTATCTGCCAGGATGTTGGCAATATCAGTTGGTTCTGTATATTTAGTGTCATTGTGCTGTAACTCAGAGCAGATCTGAGTGTTGCCATTGAGATTTTTGACATAGCTATAGAATGCTTTGTGGTTGTCTTTAGAATCAGTGGCGATTTTGTTTTCATAACTAGCTTTAGAGGATTTTATGAGGGGATCTCAGCTTCTTACTGAGGCTGACCAGGGAGTTCCTCCAATCGTGGGATTTTACTCTTTTTTTGCAGCAGTTTCTTTCTTCTGTTGTAGAGTTTGTTTATGGCAGAAGACCACCAGATTGGCTTCCTTTTTTTGGAGGATAGCATCTTGATTCTGTTAGGGATAGCATGATCCATGCACTTGTGTAAGTGCTTATAAAGTGCATTTGTGTAGGATTCAGCAGTTGTACCTCTATTGTTCATCTCCATGGGTGTCGTGAAGTTTGCCACTTCTGTCTTAAGAAGTGTGAAGTTGGCTTTGGAGAAATTTTTTACGGTTGTTTTCCTAATAGGGGATGGGAGCGGGAAGTGGATGTCTAGGGTGATTAGCTTGTGGTCGGATCTGACCAATGAGGAGCTGACCTTTGGTGTAGAACACTGGTCACCCATGTTGGTGATGACCAGGTCTAGGATATTGCTGCCCCTAGTGGGGATGAGGATAAGTTGATCCAAGGTGTTGGAATTGATGATTTCCAGAAAACGTTGAGCAAAAGAGTTAGTACATGAGTAGTTTTCCAAGTTAATGGTAGGGTAGTTGAAATCACCCATTATTAGAGTGTTGGGTTGTACCTTAATATTTTCCAGTGTATCAAGAAAAGAGGAGTGGGAATCCTGGGGCATGGTGGGGAGTCTGTAGCAAACTACAATCTGGATTGCGATTTTGCCCAGAGTTAGTTGAACTTGGATAATCTCGGATGCATTATGCTGAGCAACTAGCTTGGAGGTGTGGATATCCTTAATGAATATAGACATGCCTCCACCTTTAGTGTTTCGGTCTGGGTTTGGTGGCCAAAAGGTGTGGTATGAATTATAGCCTGGTAATGCAGAGGTGCTCTCTGGAGCTTTGAACTAGGTCTCTGTTCTTCCAATAGCCAATGTCATGGCAACCCACTCCTATAAATGTGTACTTCCGGTGGTCATTGTCCCTTTACCTTGCCTATAAGGAACACATCCTTTCTGTGTGTGTGGGCAGCAGTGTTACAGACAGCAGGTGAAAATATCTCTTACAACACGACATGAGGACATAGGCCAACTACAGGTTTATGTAAGTTTCCAGACGTAGGTTTATGTAAGGTTCCAGACGTAGGGACAGAGTGTGAGTATCACTGTTATATGCTTTGAATACTGCTAGATTAACAGTTTTGTGTGTACATGCTAGTTCTGCATAGCTTGCAGTCTGACAACATTATGTGTCTGCATAGCTCTCAACTGTAGGGTTATACACATAATAGCCAGGGTTTGGGCCGCTATGTTTAGTGTGTTTCCCAAACAGGTGTTGTCCTTGACAAATCATTGCCATACTCTGTTGACTGCTATCAGTAACTGGAAACATGCATTAGTGTTTGTGACTTCATATCCCTCAGGAAAATATGTTGCAAACAATCCTGTAACACCAACAAGTTTCACAGTGTATGCGTGCAATATATCAAATATGGCCCTGTGCTTGGTCCTATGTCCTCTACTTATATACCAGGCTATGTCCAGATGTCATGCAGTAAGAGGTTGATAGGTATGGGCTATCATTATTTAGCACTGACATTCCTGCTCTCATCCCAGTGATGTGGACTCCTATTCATGTTGTGGGGTAGGGGCCATAAATATGGGCCATAGGCTAGACAACATGTGTGACCATGTACAGTCAAGAGGTCATTGTATAGTAAACACTGTTATATACCCATATAACACATTTTAGGGGGGTACATGTTTGACTCTTAGGCTGTTAGTGCATGTGAGAGATATTGCTAATAAAAATGTAAAAGGTATATAGCTGTACTTTTTGATACTATGGTGATGGGGACAGTGGTGGGTTAGAGGTCAATGTTTGGCACACAGTCTGTTTGTCAGTTTGACAGACCAGTTTGAGGTGAAACATTGTTATGTAAAGGATCAATTTACATTGTAACATTTGATACTTTCCCCACCAGGTGGTTCACTGAGTAAAGTAACTGGAGGCTGTTGGCTTAATCATGTAATTGAGTGTTGATTGATTTTTGTATTCAAGGCAAGTGTGTTTTGTACTGTTGTACTACTTGAAGGCTTTTGCTATGACATCAGTGTCTGATACTTTGTGTGGCTTACTTTGGTTAACACCTGTCCCTCTGTGCAAGGCATGGTCATTGTTTGGCCAGTTGTGGCCTTCTCATAACCTTCAACTGTACACATTTTTCCATAATGTCCAGATGTTGGTATCATAACCTTTGTGTGTGCCTCCTTAATTAGATTCCTTTCTGGAAAAAAGCTGAGGATTGGACTCATTCAATGATGACAAACATTTGTGTGTAAGACTCCACATCCTTCAGAAAAGTAATACTACTACAAAACCTCTAGTATTCTGTCAGCCTTCTGAGATTGTAAGAGAATATTTATAATCAGTCCCTATTTGTCCACCATCAGGTTATACTTTGTCCATATTTTTGCCTATAACAGGTTGAGAGGTATGGTACTGCTGACGACAATTCTGACAACTGGAAAATGTCCTGAGATGGTAGGAGCAAGAATGTATCATATGTTTCCTTTAATATTTGCATAATTCAGTTATGTTGATTTTACACACCTACATGCTATAAGACATTGCATAAACAACTGAAATATTACAGAAATAAACCTTTTTTTGGGAAAACAGTGGTGTTATGTGTTTTGTAATGCAAACATACTCATTTGTACAAACATATCATACTCTGACCATTTGATAAAGTGGCAACTGTAGGATTACTGGCTGTTTGGTTTTCACTGTGCTCTCTTTAGTCATTTCAATACTTGCCAAAGAGATTGCTGTATGAATGGCCACTGTGTAAGGCCTATCATGATTATGTAGCAGCAGAGTGTGTACTTGTTATCTGGACTGTGTATGTGTGGGATCAGCAGATGAATGTCCCATACCACCGCAGCATTCTGTCTACAGTATGACTTGCCACAGGATATGTAGGGGTATTGTGTGACTCTCATGGGGGATATATCTATCCACGCAGCCATTGTAATGTGGTGTTTGCTAGGCTTACCAGTATTTATATGCAAGTGTGTTGTTTTATATATATATCTATATATATATATATATATATATATATATATATATATATATATATATATAAACATACATACAGCAAACATTCACAGATATATGTTTACACACATATAAATATATGTATATGTATTATATATATATATATATATATATATATATATATATTTGAGTAGGTATATATATATATATATATATATATATATATATATATATATATATACTCAGATATATATATATATATATATATATATATATATATATATTTATATTTATATTTAAATTTATATATATGTGTGTGTGTGCGTATATCTTATTTGAATGTTTACTGCTTCCACAGTATACATTCCCTATAGTACACTGATTGTCTTGTAAGATATGTTTATGAAATCATCCCAAACTCTTATGGCTTATTGCTTACGTGCTGTGACAATGGTGTACATGTTGCTCAGTTCAAAACTGGCAAAGGCTGTTTATTTTGTTGCTGGGCAGAACAAGGGCTCATGGAGAGAGGGTGATTAAGGCACTTTAAAGCAGCTTTAAGCAGGTTTGCGTGGGTTTGCATGAAGCTAAGCAGAGCTAACACACGGTTAAATGTATAGGCATTTAAACTATGTGGGCTTGTCTTAGTGGTGCTTACCAATGCACAAATCTGGTTAGGTAAGATAACTACTGTTTACCTATTCTGTGTTTGAGCATATGTCAACTGGTTTGCCCACTGTTCAGTGATGGTAATAAATGGTTAAACATATAGGTGCTCTATTGAATGTTATGTTTAACTAAACAAGCATAAATCATGCAGCTCAGGTGGTGTAGTGCTATGATCTCTGACTGTATTGTACAAGGTCCTGTGTTCAAGACCTGGGTCTGCTAGCTTTTTCATTAATGTTAAATGACTGGACAGCATGATAAGTTAGGCAAAGCAAGATCAGCTTGTAGAACTCAGATGATGTAGTAGAATGGTTACTGACTGTAGTGTGAAGGGTCCTGAATTCAAGACTTGGCAGTGGTGATTTGCTTTCTTGCTGACCACAACAACGGTTGATGGTGAGAGGGTGATTAAGGCACTTTAAAGCAGCTTTAATCAGGTTTGTGCAAAGCTAAACATTGCTAAAATAGGGTTACTCTGTTTTAGCTTTGCTTAGCAATGCTTACTCCCACTAACCCCCGCGGTAATTTCTTTGAAAGAAAAGACAAAGGGGTGATAGGAAAGTGGTGAAAAAAGGGGCACACAGAGGGAAAAACAAGATGAAAGATGGATAGGGATGTGCAGGAAGGGTGTAGGGAAGGTCCATAGCTGTCCATTTCTCCTACAGCAACAGCTGTGCATATGTATTGAATTTGGAGGTGAATTTAGATACTCATACCCCTGAGAGAGGGGTGAGGACAACAGTAATGTGTTGTCTAGGCAATTGGACAATATTACATGTGTCCAGTGGACACATCTGCAAAATGGACAGCTATGTATGGGACGTAATTTTTTTGTGGGAAGAGATTGCCCTTTTTTTAAGGTGAGAGTGGGTTGTTGGGAAGGATAGTAGTTATATGTGGGGTGGGAGGTTGGGTAGGAAAACAGACAAGACAGACAAGACAGCAGACAGTGGCAGTTTATGACACATGTGGGGGTGAACACTTTGACGGGGAGGGTGGTTGGAAATCAGAGGCACGTGTGCCCACAAATGGTTACAGTGTGACTGCGGTCCCCACCCATGGGCAATCACCACTGCACCTGTATGGCCCCAAAGGTGGCTGTGCTGGGGGCTGAGCAGAAGGGGAAGGCTGACCCTCAAGATGCACCATGTGGCCCACAAGCTGGTGTAGCTGAGTTGCAAACTCCTTTTGCATCTCCCTATGCACCAGACCCCAGACCTGACATCGATGACAGACTCCTGTCTGCACCTGCTCCAAGGGCGGGGACAAGCTCCATCCCCTGAAGCAGTTCCACCCATGGGTGGTGCAGGACCAGCGGACAAGGAAGATCTGTGGTGGGTCCCAGATATGCTGGGGCCCAGTGTCACAGCCAGATGAGGTGGGACAGGCAGATCTGCTGGGATCGTCCTTCCCAGACGAGGTAGAGTGTTGGCAATTTACAACATATTTTGGTTAGTTATGAACAATACAATGCCAGGATTAGTTATAATAGCATGCATGGGTGTTCCAATAGGCACCATAACACAATTTTCAATCAGTTGCATGGCAAACAGAACACATGCAGATATGGAAACACAGTGGATATTACAGCAGCATGCAGGTTACGTTAATAACAACAGGCCTCCAATGATTTCATTTCAGCAGGGAAGAGCAATAAACAGACATTGAAATATTGGTATAACAATGGGGAACATGTTTCGACAGTAGGTTTATTAAAAATATACCATTTATTTTTTTGGCTGTATTATTGTTGCAGATAGGGTTGGGATGAGACAGAGAAATGAACAACTATTTGTTATTACATTGCTTACAACTGTTCTCTGCATTATAGTTTAGTCAGTACTCTCCAGATATGACCTGAAATTACAACTACCTATGGGTTTGGGGTTGGCCAGTGGGTGTTGTACGCAGTTATCAGTTCAAGCTTTGTACACCTAATATACAGCTGTACTTACTTGCCGGATCTGTGGAAAAAATTGGGTTAACACTACCTGACTGTTTCTATACATTACCAGCGTTTGGCTTTGATATGTGCAATCATACTGTGTGGTGTGTGTGTGTGTGTGTGTGTGTGTGTGTGTGTGTTTGCTAATGTCATAGTTCACCTTCATTTTTGTACAGCTCCATGGGTGCTGGGGACAGTGACCAATAGCCGTGATGGTGTGACACTTGAGGGGACATTTTTGGGGGAAAGCTAAGTGGTCTATGTACTTCTCTTGCTGTCATCTGTAGCCTTGGGGCTGGCCAGTGTGTGTTCTACATAGTGTATAAGAGACACATCCTATGGTTAATATCCAGCCTGCTTTACCTGCCAAAACCGTTGGAAAATGTGTGTTTACACTACCTGACTGTTTTTAACAATACTCACATATTCTTGTGTGGAAATATACAGACAGCTTAGTACCACTCCTGGGATTCAAACCCTGCCAGTTTGTTCAAAAAGTAGTCACAATGCTGATGTTTCTCAGAACAAGCTATCAAGGAACTGCTAGTTCTTGTATGAGTGTTTTCTACCTATTAGTCTGTGATGTGACCAATCTGACCTTGTACTTCTGACATCCCTGCATGGCAGACAGTTGTTCTACTGTGTACTCACACTTTCAGATATTACATTACAGGGAACAAGGGTTAGCAAGCATTTTTAATATTCAGCTATCAGATCATAGTGCAGGGGAACTTTGTTATGCTTAATCTGTTGTACAAGACTTGGCTGTTTGCCACATGAACCTCAGATACATAATGCTATCAGAGCCATATTTGCTGTGCAAAAGCTATACACATTTTCAATTCTTACTAATACATTGCAAATAAAACGCAACAGTCCAGAGTTGTATAGTTTTATTGACAGGTTATCACTGTTTTATGTATATCACTATCATTATCTGTGATCATTTCAGTTTTATTCATTTCAAACCATACACAGATTACAGCACTGACAGGTGATATTCTATTACTTTCGATTATACTGCCAGCTAGATCAGTATTCACCAGCCTCGCGGCACAGACTTTGCAACCTGCTTCCATGTGCCTCCATGTTCAAAGTCCTCTCAGCTGCAGCTGTACAGGAGACAGAGAAACATTTATGACTACCTATCCATCACATACACAGCCTGGACTATCTTAAACAGCAATTGATACTGATACTTACACACTACTGGGGCATTCCCTGTCCAAGCGTCTTGTTCACACTGGTCCAGAAGGTTCCTCTTTCTCCACTTGAGATCAGCATAGTGATGCCAAACCTGCTCACTAGTCAAGGGATTCCAGTAGCACTGGTGAGTTCACGATTGAGACGGTCCCAGGCCTCTGCTTTATATTCTGAGCCCTGGTACTGGCCCTGCAGCAGTCTCAAATCATGGTTTTCAACAAGGACTCCAACCATGACCCTGGACTCCAGAATGCCTCAACGATGCACACGAAAGCAGACACCTTCTCTACTCCAGCCATGGCACCTGCAGTGATGAGCTCCAACTAGGTATGGGCTATATTCTTGCCTACAGGGTTTAAATAGGGACAATTTCCCACACTTTGCTGTGATTGGTTACTTTTGAAACTGCTGAGCTCAGCTAAGCTACAGGCAAACCTGCTTAGCTAAGGTTGGCAGTTCTTAAAGTGGCAGGTTCAGCACTGCTTATCACTGGGCAAATCCACTTTGCTGGGCTATTCATTGCTTAGTATTCATATGTACACAGTGCTTACACCCGGTCAACATAGCTGTGCAAACCTTAGCATTGCTTATGTTTTATTATATTGGTCTACCATCTGTATGGGATTAATTCATCATTCATTACATTACATAATCTATATTTATTTACCTTCCCTGACATCCCCCAATGTGCTGTGATTAATTTATTCTTGTATGACTATACTGTATGGGGCACTTGTGTTTATATAGGGGTTTCACTACTTTATTACACTGACACCTTACATCTGGGCCTAATACACTACTCAGGTTGAGAAAAATAAGTTACTTCCTACATAAATATACGAATAAATTACAATTGTAATGTTTACACATACAAATGGCTTTGATGAGGCTCAAACCATGAATTACTACATGCAAAGCATATGCTGTAACTGCTACACTATTGCACTTATGCTCATACTGGATGTCTATTGCTTTTTAACTTATCCAGCTGTTTTAGATGGGCTAAGTATAGCTAAGCAATGGGCCCACACATGTAGATACGCTTAAGCTTTACTGCATATCTCAAAACAAATTTTTATTTGTTGTGTTTTTTAATATGTACCATTCAGAATATCCATGCTAATGATGAACCTCTTATTATAGCAACTTTCTGGCCTTGTAGACATGATTGTCCCTTATGGCTTTGTCCACATTTCTTACTCTGACAGGTTGGAGGTGTTATGAGCATTCTCACTCATTTTAAATTGCCATATGGCAATTTTAGTGTGCAGGGGCCATGTGTATTGTAAGAGTACTGCTCTCAGACACACCCCTGTTCTCGTACACAGACCCATGTCCATTTTACAGCACGGCAGCGCGCCTTCATACATATGCATGGCACGCTGCTGTGCTGAAAAGCCATGGTCGCTTCCATGCAGGAATAAGTTATTCCTGCATGGACTTTTACTGAA